>NC_056726.1:1842822237-1842884737 GCF_019279795.1 Protopterus annectens | reverse complement strand
CTAATCATCTGACCCTTTACCAAATTTCTTTTTTGCCAAAAGGGGTGATCACTTTCGAAATGCAGGATACAATTTGAGTAGGTGGGTTTCCTGTATATACAGGATTCGTAACAGCCCCTCACTTCTACTTTTGTACAAGTGGATGTCCAACTGCTTCACCCTCTATTTTACTAGTAAAGCTTAAAAATCCTGTAGCGGTGTTAATATGTTTTAGAAATTCTTTTATCTCTTTTGTCCCACCTTCCCATAATACTAGAATGTCATCCAGGAATCTATAGTATCTGTAAATATTTTTCCTAAACCTGGAACTCAGCACATATTTAGTTTCCCATTGCCAGACTATAATATTGGCAAACACCGGTGCCACTGCTGCACCCATTGCTGCTCCCCAGATTGATTTAAAATATTCCTCCTGGAACCATACAAAATTATTTTTCAAAACTAGTTCCATGAAGGTGGTCAGCACATAAATTGTGTCATGTGATAATCTAGTTCCTTCCTTCAAAGCTTCCTGAAAGTACTCCATTCCTTCCTCATGTGGTATACTCAAGAATAGGTCCCTGACATCTATGCTTAAAAAGATGATGTTTTCTTTAAACTCATTTTCAGCCATACATTTTAACAAATGCCAGGAATCCTTTAACACGTGCTTTTTTATCTTCAAAAAAATCCCTTTAAGTGGAAATCTAACATCTTTGCTAAGGGTTCTGTTTTACTTCCCCTTCCCGCCACTATGGGTCTCATTGGTGGATCCCCCAAAGATTTAGGTATTTTGGGAATCCCAAAAAAGGAAGGAATTACAGGATTAGTGACTTTCATGTATCTTACTTCAGCTTCATTAAATGTGTATTCCAGAAAAAGCTCCTCCAAAGTCATATCTAACCTTAGGTTAAAAATATTAATCTCATTCAGTGATACTGTACTAAAATAAGTACTCATTCAAATAGTTCCACATTCTACTGATGTAGTCATATAATATGTATTTATATGCACACACACTAGGATTTTCAAGCAGCAGCAGACTTTATTTACTACTATGTAAAACAGGATAACTTTGCTAGGAATGGAACTAAATGGTAGCAACTGATGAAATAAAATGGGTAATTCACTAGCATAAGTTACTTAATGAAACTTTTCAGGGCTGTCAGTCGTAAGATGTACCTTTTAGTGAAAGTATTTTTCAGAAAATGTCCTCAGGAAAAAAAATCTTTGAGGCATGCATGACCCAAACAGTACAAAGTCTCTCATCATGAAAACCTCCACTGGATAGTAAAGTACAGCATTGTTTTAGAAAGTCTTCACATTTTCATTACCAGGACCTCCGCTGGCAGTCATGGACATAACTATGGGCTCCCATCTTTGAGATGCCTACTTCAGCCTCACTTTCTCTCTCCTTGGACTCAAATGCTCTGTACTCCTAAGGTGTCATGCTCCAATGATTTCTGCTATACTAAGTTCATATGTTCTTACTAGATGATCTTAAGAAGCCTATGCCTACATTCCCATGCTAGTTTTTAGCCCTTATATTTTGCATTCAAATAAGTCAGAGATGATTCAAGCAAGAATATGTTGGGATATTTAAATGTTTCCCTATCCATGAGGGACTGGGGTGCTAAACTGAGGGTGAATTTGAGGTTACCCATCCATTTGTGTAAATTACATTTGAATAAAGTAAGAGAAGTAGTTTGTTTTATGTAGAGTGGAAAATGATTCTATAGAAGTTGTATTCTCTGTTATACATACCACTTCTAAAATGTTTTATTTATTTTGCAAAACAGATTGAGATTCCTTGAGCAGGTGTTTATGATACCATTGGACTTATACATGTAAAACAGGTCTGATAGAATAGGGTCTATTATGGCTCTATTTGTGAACCAGAGGTTGCTTCTAAGTAGCCTGTATGACACTGAGAAGAAGGACAATGCTTTGAGATGCTTTGCATATTATTTACAGTTTAGATCCTTGACTTTTTAGTGAGACAGCATTGTGGTCATTCTATTTGTGACAAGTAATACACTTTTTAAGGGCTGACAGTGTTAAACTGCAGCTTTTAGTGAAACTGCCTTTTATAAGCTTGGTTTAACCTGGCTTTAAAAAGGTGAAGGTGTACAGCTGATGCCTATTACACGAACTTCTGGTAATTAATCTTGAATGGGCCAGTCCCAATTCCCTTGCTTAAAGTTTATTCTTCCATATAATTATTATTTTCCCTACTACCAGATACTTTGGCAAAACCTATTAATAGTGCTGGCTCCCAAAATGCCTCTATTACTACCAGTTCCCCCGGTCTCTTAGACATTTCCCTGTGGAATAGCCGATCTATATGTCACAGACAGTTGGCAGAGATGGGATTTAAATCTCAATCTTTATAGCCAATCATGAAGAAAGGCTAAAGTAAAAGGAAGAAATTGCACCCAAGTCTAATTCAGTAATCAATTCACAAAATGTACACTGTCCCCAACAGCATAAAGGGAATTTGGATTGCTGCCCTGGGTATGGGCATTCAGTATCCCCACCCACACTCCCTCAGTAAATCACAGTGCCCTCCAGCACCCCTTCTCTCTCTCTGAGACACACACACACACACACACACACACACACACACACACACACACACACACACACACACACACACACACACACACACACACACACACACATGCAATTTACAGGAAAGGCTGGCAGAACTGTCCAGGTCCTGACAGCTTTCTTCCTCGATTGCAGTAGTGTAACTAGTCTGGACAGGCTATAGTCCTAGAAACACTTGCTACTGGACTGCTCTTGATTTGGCCAAATATAAATATATCTCTGGTGGTCAGCTCAAGTGAGCTATCTTATTCAGAAGATGGATACCTTCATCTGCATCAACCTACAGTTTTCAATACACCCCTTTTCAGGTAATAAAATCACAGTGAATAAATAAATAATGAATGGTAGACAAAATGTACACATTAATTAGCAGTGATCTAAAGCACTGATTTAAAACAAAGCAAAAACTTATACCTGACATTTGTGAGCATGATCCTCTGTTGCTACTGTTTCTTTTTTATTAATCGTCATATTACTGTACAAATTCTGTGAATGAACATTGTTAAATCACTATATCATGTGGAGTTTGATGATTTAAATCCTTCCATAAGTTTAACAGCTTATTTTCTTACTATGTAAAGGTAGTCTTATATACTGCAGCAGTAAATAATTCTGCTGTGGTGTCAGTTCTCTTCTGGTACTGAGAATACCATATATAAAAGCAACTTAATTGACACAGTGCAAGAGTTTAATTTGAATTTGATATTTTAAACTGCTTTTCTACTGCACTGACATATGTCTAGTTGTTTTCTAGGACTGTGGTTATATATTTCCACCAGTACTAGTGGCTCAGCAGGTAATATACTCACTTTTGGTTCTGGAAGATCGGAAGGCTGTGCTTTCTAGCCCCACTCCATGTGACCATATTATTTTTCTATTACTGACACTGCAATGCAGCATTAAGGAAGCACTGCAGTCCTAGGTATACCATCCTTCAGATGAGACATTTAACGGAGGTCCCATCTATCTAAGTTGGTGGCAGTCCAGGTGGATGTTAAAGTTCCCATGGCATTTACCAAAAAGAGTAGGTTTAATTTCCCTGGTATCCTGTCCAAATTTTCCCAAGTCAGTTTAAATGCCACCTTGGATCTGTTCTGAAAAGAGGCCTCTAGCCTATTAGGACTACCCAGTTAACAAAGGATAAATAAATAAATGATGTGAATAGAAACAACCAAGTAACACAGACTAATGTGTGATACTATGATAGTAGTGGAATTAATTACATTTCACCCATGAAGAAACAAGAAGAGCTTTATTGGTGTAAAACATACTACTGTACAAGTTCATTGTGACACTATACGTGAGTAGGCTATACTTTGGAGAAAGACCATTAAGACAATTGATAAAAACTATAATGGGCCACATATGATACTTTTTTTTTTACCAAGGTGGAAATCAGACAAAGAATAAACATCTGTTGTCAGGAAGAAAAGAAGAAGTGGGATATTACAGAAAAAAAAAATATTCGAGATTATGACTCCTACCACGAAAGATGGATTTTGTGAAATTTTTTATGGGAGTTGAGTTCACAGGAGTCATAATTTACCTTCTTATAGAGTCAAAACCCACTTGGAGTCAAAGTTCAATAGTCAGGTGTTTTTGTAGCAGACTGGGATTCAGGGCCAAAGATTGCATTGTGGTAACAATTGTGTGCAACAAGCAGTTATGTGCAAGGTGTATAGGATTCAAAGTCACACTCTGTGCAAGTGGTAAAGGCAAAGTAGTGTATCTGCTCAAGGTATATGCTAATGACGCTATAATGAAAAGGTAATGAGCAAACATAGTAAAATGACGGGCTCTATGTAAATTAATTAAACAAGATGGCAAAGTGATTCAGAACCATAAGGCTGTTACAGAAAAATCCTCCTGTACATTCAGGGGAGACATGGAAAAATGCTACAACTTGCCTTAGCACTAGTGAACATGCACATGCAACAGGGTATTATTGCCACTATGAGCACATTGGTGCATGCTGTCACCCCTGGAGGCACAGTGTCATTCAACTGCTTTTAACATCTTATGGCCTTAATGAATTGTAGATTGGTATGTCATTAGCCTGCACCCTTTCAGAAACCACCACTGTATAGCACTGAAAAGCCCAAATTGGTTAGAATTGTTACATCAACTAACATATAGATATAGCTTCTTACCACCTATAAAATTATTTAGTATTCATCTGCCTGTCCAGCACTGAAAAACATTCTACACAACAATGTTCCCAGCTGGTCATTGTGATCCAATGACCAAAAACTCCTGTTTGTCTACAAAAGTAGAAAATCTGCTGGGCATTGTTTGTACTTGTACATGATTGTTAAGGTCTGGAACTCCTTACCTGTATTCATCAGGTCTATAACCCCCCCCCCCCAATCTTTCAAAACCATTCTGAAAGACTTCCTAGCTAAAAATCTGGCTCTGTTTTTGCTCAAAACCAGGATAAACTATTTCCCTAAATGTCAGCAAGTACCTATCATTCCTTATACCTACTTACTCTCCCTTCCTCACTTACTTCCTTACTGCTATCAAATTCTCTTCCCTGACTTTCTCTCTAAATATACCATAAGCCTGTTTTTACCTCATTTCATATTGCAATTCCTGTTTCTATTAGACTAACTTACCTTTAATTTCTCTATAAATTGTCTAAAATTTCTCTAAATATTAAATGGTTGCCATACAATATTAAATGACTGTCATATGCCTTGTATAGATTCTTAACCAATGTTTTTAAATTATGTCTGATTTGTGATAATTATTTAGACTGCAGATGTTTTTATTTCTGAAGATTATAAAATTATTATTGTTAACATGTTTTGCAATAATTTGAAGGTTTTCTCCCCTGGCCTCTGCTGAAAATGGGCTTCTATTCAGTTGGACTTTCCTGGTAATCCAATGTCAATCAATCAATCAATCAATCAAACATTAAATCAATAAATAAATAAAGTGATTTGAGGCAGACCTAATACCAGACTGCATTTATCTATGCATAAGCTGGCTGTATTGTGCATCAGGCATAGGCAACCCAAGTAACAAAGTACAAAGGGCAGGGCATAGCTATCATTTGTACATGTGGGGGAGGGAACACTTGTGCAATGTCTTCTACGGGGAAAAATGTGAGTGGTGTAGAAACTGAAAACGTATGACTGTACTGTGTGTATGCAATAGGGCTGGAGGGGATTACTGCAAAAGGCTTTGTGATGAGCCAGTGCCACTGGTTGTCTGAATATTTGAGGCAATGGAGGCTGTAGTGTTGTGTGTGTGTGTGTGTGTGTGTGTGTGTGTGTGTGTGTGTGTGTGTGTGTGTGTGTGTGTGTGTGTGTGTGTGTGTGTGTGTGTGTGTGCATGTATGTATGTATGTGTGTATGCTGGGATATGGCCTCATCGTAATTTCAGCCCTGTGGCTTGATCTAATGGACATGTCCAGGGAGATGAAGTGGTATCCTGTGTGCACTCCTGCCTATGAGAGCTGCCTCTACCAGAAGTTGCGTGGGTAGTATCATGGCACTGGCTATAAGTAAGTGTGCTGAATAACTGTAAGCAATGTCCCTTACCAGACATACCACTGCTGTGATTCCCACAACCTTCTTAATGTTCTGTCCTGCTTGTAGGCATTCCCAAAACCAATATCACTTACAAAGTGCTGGTGCTACACAACCATGCCCTTAGTTGTCTATGTCCATGATGAATATCATTCATGGAAGCAGAGATGGATTGTCTGCATGGATCATGCCTGAAACATCGCATCTCAGCCTGTGAGGATCTGCCTTGACCATTTCTGTCAAAAAATGTCACAGTTTTGGAAGTCATCTTGCATACCCTGCAGTATCCTTATCATCTCTCAAAAGGCTGATGGCCGTACACATTTGTTGGGTACACCCATTTTATACAGCTAGTTTGGGGGAGGGTGGTACCCATGGACCCCCTGAATATTAAGTACCATTGCATAGGCCTCCTGAATGTCGAGTGCTATAGTGCAGACAGTCATAAGGTCAAACTGAAATCAAAAATAGTTATTTTTGAGGGAGGAAATCCCTCCTGTAGCCCCCAACACCCCTGCTAAATATATATTATCATGACTCCTTAATCCATGCCTGCAACATGCACCAGTATGCTCACTCATATGGTCACTCCATCCTATTGGGCTTGTGGCAGATATGCTGCCCTGACTGAGTGTCCATACTAACTTGTCCTCCCTATCTGGTGAGTGTTTTTGGATGTCTGATTCAGGTAAGGGATCTTGAATGCAGACTCCCTGTGTCCAGCACAGACACTGTACTCCCTAACCATGCCAGCTGTTCACAGTCGTTATCATCAGAATCAAGGATTATCCAACATCAAGCTGTGGAAGTCCTACAGTAGTGGTGCTAGATAGAGAATCACATCAGATAACAATGAAGCTCAGCATAACCCATCAGATCCACCTTAACCCCAATGTACAAGTAATACTGCAGTGCTTAGTAACAACATTGAATAATATACCTTACCTTGTGTAGGTGCCTGTGGAGTGTGTATCCCCACTATGGTCTGTTTTTTTTTTTTTTGCTACACTTCCACATGCTTAGCTACCTGAAGTACACAACATCAGTGATATGTGTAGTAGTAACAGGAACAGTTAAAAACAATCATGGTCTAATACAGGAATAGCAATGCTCAGCTGGGGCATTTCACTGCATCTAGGGTCTGTTGTCCAATGCAACACCATGGGACTATGAGGAGTTCATTCCCCATCTCTGACAGCGAAGAAATCCCTCCATCTCCATCAAAGGTGGCTTGGCCAGCAGCCTCCTTGCCACCCCCTAACTTTCTGTGCAATGCAGAGATAGACCATTTTTCATTATCACTGGTAATGTTGGTGGCCTTATGGCTGACAGAATATTTAAAGATAACTCGGGTTTTCAAATGCTTTATCTGATTTTGGGACAACATTCATAGCTTTCTACTAAACCCACCAATGACTTAGCATCCAGAATCTATTTTGCCATCCCAGTAGCTCATAATTGTTCTCTAAAGTCTGTGCTGCCCCAATTTTCAACACATGTGGGCTTTCTTTGGGATCTCTGAACTTTATCTAACATACAACTATATTGCTCATTGTTGGGGTCTGCAATTCATCCACTTCTGCACCTTCTACTTTTCCTAAACTTTGCTAAATGTTAAAAATTAAATAAATAAAATTCTAGACCACTGCACATTATGACGGAGTTGCTGTGTCTAGAGGATCATGTGCAAGTTTAGTATACTCTTTAATTACCTAAGCATGTCACAAAAAAAAACTCAACAGTATTATGACATATTAAATAAATAAAACAACTAACTGAATAAAAAAATAATTCAATATACAAAGGCAGTTCTTTTAGATAGATAAAATAATTTATAAAGCAGCAGTCACATTCAGCAATATGGGCTGTGCCTGCAAATGGTCTCTTGTGATCAACGTATTACTTTGGTAAACTAGCTAAATGACTAAAAGCATCCACCCGTTTATAATAAATAAATAACTAAATAAATAAATATGCATTCCATGCATTCTAAGCAATCTACTGAACTCCCTAAATTTTGCATCTAGTCTTTGTGTTTTTAATTCCCTCTTGAAGTCTACTTTTATCAATCTTTTGTTTATAATTGTTTCTATTAAGCTTCCATCTCCTGCATTTTAATAAATGTCTTTCTTCTTTCATTTACTGTGGTTCCTGCCATAAATGTTTGTAAGCAATTAGTGCATCACACTTTGCTTGCACGTTAGTGTAATGTAACCCTATATTTTTGTACACAGTAATGTAAGAAGCTAGACCACCTTGCTTATTTATAATTCTGCACAGTTAGCATTATTTGTATGCATTATTAAAGCATCCTTTCATCCTTCTGTCTGAAACTGTATATAGGGTAATAGCTATGATTTCAGTAGAGAAATAAAAATTATGAATGAAATGGCTTAAGCTGCATCTGTGGTTTATTTAGCAAACAAAATATCTGATGTGAATATATTTAAAACGGAGACAACAAAAGTATCTAATGTATTTAAAATAGGTGAACAGGCAGCAAAAGTATCTGAAATGCCAGTAAGCAAGCATTACATGTGACATTCCCATAAATATATGTTATAAATGATAGCTCATTATAATGTCATATAAATGCTTGTGCCTTATTTTCAGTCTCAAACAGTGTTTGCTGTGCCATATGCCTGCTGGTGCTGCATGTCACAAGATGGATGGCCAAACACTGATGGCTCATCAAGATGGAGTGGAGCACTATCTTGGATGTTTTCCATTGGCACATATACCACTCGGTGCATAAAAAGTGCTTAAAAAGTGATAGTAAACTGATTACAGAGGTCAGTTTTGCAGAAATATGGTGTTTTTAAAGGAAGTTACTACATGGAAATCTCTTTTTTTCCCAAGCTGCAGCATTATATCTGTGAAGGGACATGATAATAAAGGATATGAATGTTACTTTGAACTTAGGCAGACTGAAATCCTGACATGCACTGTACTGACATGGAACCAATAAATAAATAAGTAAATAAACAGTGTTTGCAATAATTTATAGTGACACACTCCACGTCTAATGTATTTGATGGGTCTATATCACTTCAGCGAACAGCATTTCATCAGAAATGCTGTTCATCGAAATATGCTCTTGTGGGGGGCTGCGGTAATTATATATACCAACTCTGAGATTGTACTACAGTGGGGAAAGGGCAAATTTCCCGATCTTCACTGTATCGTGATCTCAGTATGAACACCTCGATGAATGGCATGTTCGATGTAAGTGAACCGAAAATGCCTTTTGCTGAACTGAATTTTCACTGAAGTGATATAGACCCATATTTGACACCTAACTGTACAATAGTTGAAGGCAATTTTTAGTGCACAATAGCTAGATTTTTATCCGTCAAATAAAGAAAGGTAGCACATAAGGATTATGTAGTGCAAACAAATCAATTGTTCTTGTAAAAGCATACTAGAAAGTGCCCGGCTGAATCAAATAGTCTGGCACAATAGCATAGCGAGTTAAGTATATTAGATGCCAATAAGCTTAGTTCTGTAACTATGTATATTGTAAGACACCAAGAAAGGGACTTTTACCTGTTTTTATTTATATATCAATAACAAAAAGGAACTGAACCACGCATGGACATTTTAATTCTTAATTTGTTAACAGTAGTGCCAAATCATCACATTATTCATTCAATCATCCATTCATTTTTCTGATACTGACTTTATTCTCTTTCGTCTAAACTTCACTTGGTACCAACCTGAGGTAAATGTAGCTTAGGCATTTTATAGTCAACTTGATGCTGATTCCCACTCTTCCAAATATCCACATGAGGCTATCAAAGTCTTCTTTTTTATACCACGGAAAAGGATTTATACTGCCCTGGGCCTTTAGTGTATAGTTTTCCCTCCTCAGGACTCATTTATCTGTAGTAAAGGATGATCATATCTCATGCTCACACTGGTGTTCCTTCTGACTGCAGTTCCTGCATCTCATTCTCTTGATTGTCTGCGAGTTCCACAACGTCTTATTTCAAGTAACAGATTTTGTAATTCAATTTGGGCTTTGCTGTCCTAGAACAGAACAGATTGTTTTTTTTTGTCTGCATCCTGCATGCCACTCCTGTTAGGATGTCTTTAGTCTGCATTTTCCTGTACAAAAAGCTGTCATCATCTTGTCTTTGGATATAACAACATGGTGGATTCCTGTTGCCTGGCATTCCTTTGTCAGCTGTGCCACTGGCATTTTAGCATAGTTATCAGAAGAGCTCATTTTCTGCCTGTTTTCCTAAACTAAACAGACTAAAAATAAAATAAATGCCTTGCACAGCCAAGGGTCTATGCATGCCCATGCATTTGGATACACAGCTGTTTTAGGATGAATAAGTTCAGTTCATGCATCGTTATCGATAGCCACAAAATGACCCTTCATGTCTCTAATTATGGTGACTTCCAAAAAAGTAACTACTAGAAAATGGAAATCCAAATGTAAACCAACTGTATAAGAAGTAGTGAATATAGTAACAAATCCAAATCTAAACCAACCGTATAAGTAGTAGTGAATATAGTAACAGAGATAAAATAACTGGAACTGAGATCTTTAGAAAAAGGTAGGAGCAAACTGCATAGGAAAAAAATGGAAATTGTGGGAACAATACATACAGGGGAGTAATGAGGTTTAAAAGAAGGCAGTACTTAAATGAGCTATGTAATGTTTGACTAAAAACGATTGGGTAGATTATAGGTGATGTATAATGTTTGCAACTGGGAGTGTGTCAGTATGGTTTGTGATGTAAAATGCTGGCAACTAGGATTGTGTCAGTGTGGTTTGTTTTCATTTATATAAATGTATGACTGCTTATGTTGTAAGTGATGGTTTAAAAAAGATGTTTCTTGTTTAAAAAAAAAGGGTCAGAATTCAGGAATTGAATAATTTATGTAATGTTGCTTAAGTTATATGATATATAGCAATATATGTGAAGTATAATGTTTAAGTTTAACTTGTTAATACAGTTGTCTTACTTTTATATAAATGTAAATGTGCCTATGTCACAAGTGATAATTCAATAAAGATGTTTGATGGTTGGATGTAATTAGAATCCCACCAGTGCTAACCAGTTGTGATAGGAGGATAAAGATCAAACTAGAGGGGAAACGGTTAGAATTCCACCAGTGCTAAGCAGTTGTGAAGAAAGGGCCAAGCTGCAATTAGAGGGATAGGTTTAAAATTCCCCACTGCTAACCAGCTTTGAAGGAAGGGCCATGCTGCAACTAGAGGGATGGGATTAGAATCCCACAGTACTAACCAGTTGTGAAGGAAGGGCCAAGCTGGAACTAAGGGGGTAGAATCCCATCAGTGCTAACCGGTTGTGAAGGAAAAAGGGCCAAGCTGGAACTAGAAGGATGGGATTACAATCCCATCAGAGTTAACCAGCTGTGAAGGAAGGACAAAGCTGGAACTAGAAGGATAGGGTTAGAATCCCACCAGTGCTAACCAGTTGTGAAGGAAGGGGCAAGCTGGAGTTAGAAGGATGAGGTAAAAATCACACAAGTGCTAACCAGCTGTGAAGGGAGGGCCAAGCTGGAACTATAAGGATGAGGACGGAATCCTACCAGTGCTAATCAGTTGTGAAGGAAGGGCCAAGCTGAAAATAGAGGGATTGGAGTTAGAATCCAACCATTGTTAACCAGTTGTGAAGAAAGGGTCAAACTAGAACTAAAGGGTGAGGTCATAAAAGAATACCACTGATACTAAACAGTTGTGAAGGAAGGGCCAAGCTGGAATAAGAGGGATGGGGGTTAGAATCCCACCAGTGCTAACCAGTTGCAAAGGAAGAAGGGCGTAGCTGGAACTACAGGGAATGAGATTAAAATCCCATCAGTGCTAACCAGATGTAAAGGAAGGGCCAAGCTGGAATTAGAGGGGTGGGGTTGGAATCCCACTTGTGCTAACCAGCTGTGAAGAAAATAACACCAAGTCGTAACTAGATGGGTGGGGTTAGAATCCCATGAGTGCTAACCATTTGTGAAGGAAAGACAGCCAAGCTGGAATTAGAGGTGTGGGGTTAGAATCCCACCAGTGCTAAATAGTTGTAAAGGAAAAAACGGCCAAGCTGGAACTAGAGAGATGGGGTTAGAATCCCTCCAATGCTAGCCAGTTATGAAGGACAAAGGGACAAGCTGGAACTAGAGGGATAGTTAGAATCCCACCAATGCTAAACAGTTGTGAAGGAAAAAGAGCCAAGCTGGAAAAATAGAGGTGGAATTAAAATCCCATCAGTGCTAACTGGTTATGAAGGGCAACACCTGTCAACCTCTTAGCACAATAAATCTGGACAAAGTTTACAATAATGGGGGTAGGGGACAAAGACTCAAAATAGGGACAGATTTTAAATATTGCCCTTATAAACTTAGAAAGTTGCTTGAATAACAGGATGCATTTTCTGAAGGCTACAAAGTCTGAAACTCGAATGTATACCATTACTCAGTGATTTTAATCCTTAGTGATTTGTTAGAAAATCACAAATTTTATGAGGAACAGACTGAAAATATGAGGCAAAAATCTAGACATTCTGCAAATATTTGGACAGTTGAGAGGTATGGGAAGGGCCAAGCTGGAACTAGAGGGATGGGATTAGAATAACCCCAGGGTTAACCAGGTGTGAAGGAAGGGCTAAAATGGAACTAGCAGGTTGTGGTTTGACTTGCAACGGTGTTAACCATTTGTGAAGGACAGGCCAAGCTCGATCTAGGTGGATGGGGCTAGAATCCCACTTGTGATAACCCTGCATGAAGAAAGGGTCAGTCTCGAATTAGAGGGTTGGGGTTAGAATTCCACCAGTGTTAAACGGTTGTGAAGAAAGGGCCAAGCTGGAACTAGATGGGTGGAATTAGAATACCACCAGTGTTAACTAGTTGTAAAGGAAGGGCCAAGCTGTTACTAGAAGAATAGGGTTAGGATCCCACAAGTGCTAACAAGTTGTGAAGAAGGGGGCAAGCTAGAACTAGAGGGATGGGGATTAGAATTCCAGCAGTGCTAATGAGTTGTGAAGGAAGGGCCAAGCTGGAATTAGAAGGGTGTGGTTAGAATCGCACCACTGTTAACCAGTTCTGAAGGAAAAATGACCCAGCTGGTACTAGAGGGGTGGGGTTAGAATCCCACCAATGCTAACCTCATTTTCTGTTAACTGTGTACTGAACCTTAGGAAACTGGACCACCACAATTTTAAATGAACTTGAGAGAATGACCAGTATATATATATATATATATATATATATATATATATATATATATATATATATATATATCGGATTTCTCAGTAATCTGCATCAGCTTTTATAAAAATGAAAAAGAAGAAAGAAAAAAGATTAAAAATATATCCCCAACAGCCTAAAGGGGGGTATCCCTTATTTGCTAAATAACAACCAACTGACCCCTCTCCCCCCCCCCCATTGCACACAGGGCACTGAATCAACCCCGGATTATTAGCAATATCTAACTGATTTTAAATGAACATATCTAACACTGGAATTATCAGCTATAGGAATCAGCAGATGAATGTAGACCCAAAGCCCACAGGCAGATCTGATGAAGGTATTCAAAAGTGACACAAAATCGGCTCCAGAAAGTGGAGACTCTTTTTTTTTTTTAATTTTGGTAGGTCAACATACCCAGCAATTCTTTATTCCTTTTTGATTTATCAGTTTATAATGGTTTAATCTAAGAATGTAATTTTTTGGAAGGTGATATCTATGCCTTGGCAAAACTTAGCTTGGTTTTATAATGAAGAAAAATAACTGTAGTGTAGAAGGTGATAGATTGTTTTTCAACCACAGTTTTCTGCACTTATGTGTAAAACGTTTTGAGCAGATTTGATATCTTTCATTAGATGCAATTGAAACATAGCTATTAAGTCCATGGAAACAGGTAAAACTTGTTTAACCAAGGAAGCGTTGTAGATTGCGCCCCCAGTGGTGATCCAACCTCAATGATGACATTACCCCTGAGGGAGGACATATCTTGAAGAATGACCTCTCTCTGAACAATTGAAATAAGTGCGTGTTGTCACAAATTTTAACAAATTGTCCAAGCAGTGCTCATCTGCTTGTACATAAAGAAATGTCTTCAGACAAGAAGTAGCTTTGAGAGACCTACTTTCATTTTTAACCACCTATAGGTTGTGTGATACTGCAAAGGAGATTTCCAGTACTATATTCTTTTGGAGATGGTGGTACTTTAACAAACAGGGACACTGCCATTTTTTTCCTGTAACCATGAGTTTTTAGACTGGTGAGGTTTTTCACAGAGGTGTACTGAGTTGATTCCCCAGCCACGGGAAGTGGCTTTACCTCCAGGATTTGGTTTGGAAGGCACTCTTTGTTTGATTTTCATAAACAGTTGTGAAGGAAAAATGCCAAGCTGGAGCTAGAGGGGTGGGGTTAGAATCCCACTAGTATTAGCCAGTTTTGAAGGAAAAAGGGTCAAACTGGAAGTAGAAGGATGGGGTTAGAATCCCACCAATGCTAAACAGTTGGAAAAGAAAAAGGGCCAAGATAGGACTAGTGGGATGTAGTTAAAATTCGCTCAGTGCTAAATAGTTGTGAAGGAAAAAAGAGCCAAACTGAAATTAGAGGGATGGGATTAAAATCCCATGAATGTTAAGCAGTTATGAAGGCAAGGCCAAGCTAGAACTACAGGGATGGGGTAGAATCCTGCCAGTGATAACCAGTTGTGAAGGAAAGGCAAAGCTGTAATTAGAAGGGTGGGGTAGAATTCCACCAGTGTTAACCAGCTGTGAAGGAAAGGCCAAGCCGGAACTAAACAGATGGGGTTAGAATCTCACCAGTGCTAACAAGTTGTAAAGGAAAGGGAATACCTTTCAACCCTTAACACTGTAAATCTGGACAAGACTTACACTAATGGGGGACAAAGTTCCCAAAGAGGAGCAGATTTTAAATATTGCTTTTATAAACTTAGAAAGTTGCTAGAATAGCAGATTTTCTGTTAGCATGCATTTCTGAAGGATATGAAGTCTAAAACTCAAATGTGTACCATTATTTAGTGATTTCAATCCTTGGTGATTTGCTAGAAAACCACAAATTTTATAAGGAACAGAGAAAATATGAGGCAACAATCTAGACAGTCTGCAAAAATCTGGACAGTTGACAGGTATGAGAAGGGCCAAGCTGGGACTAGAGGGATAGGATTAGAATCCCACCAATGCTAAACAGTTGTGAAGGAAGGGTCAAGCTGGAAAAAGAGTGTTGGAATTAGAATACCACCAGGGTTAATACTTTGTGAAGGAAGGTCCAAGCTGCAACTAGAGGGGTGGGGGGGTTAGAATCCCATCAGTGCTAACCAGTTGCGAAGAAAGGACCAAGGTGGAACTAGAGGGCTGGGATTAGAATACCACCATGGATAATCAGTAGTGAAGGAAGGGCTAAGCTGGAACTAGAGGGGTGGGGATTAGAATCTCACCAGTGTTAACAAGTTGTGACAGAAGAAGGGCCAGACTGGAACTAGCAGGATGGGGATAGAATCCCACCAGTGCTAATGAATTGTGAAGAAAGGGCCAAGCTAGAATTAGAAGGATGGAGTTAGAATCCTACCACTGCTAACCAGTTGTGAGGGGAAAAAGGGCCAAGCTGGAACTAGAGGGTGGGGTTAGAATCCCACTATTGCTAACCAGTTGTGAAGGAAAAAGGGTTAAACTAGAAATTGAGGGATAGAGTTAGAATCCTTCCAGTGCTAACCAGTTGAGAAGGAGAAAGTGCCAAACTGGAACTGTAGGGGTGAGGTTAGAATCCCACTAGTGCTAACCAGTTGTGAAGGAAAACGGGCCAAGCTAGAACTAGAGGGATAGGGTTAGAATCTCTCCAATGCTAAACCGTTATGAGGTAAGGGCCAATCTGGCAATAAGGGGTTATATTTAAGTCTTCCCAGTGCTAAACAGTTGTGAAGAAAGGGCCAATATGATACTAGAGTAATGGTGTAGAATCCTCCTGTGCTAACCACTTGCGAAGGAAGGGCCAAGCTGGCACCAGGGCAGAGATGTTTGGAATCCAACCAGTACTAACCCATTGTGAAGGAAGGGCCAAGCTGGAACTAAAAGGATGGGGCTAGAATCCCATCAGTGCTAACCAGTTATGATGGAAGGGCCAAGCTGGAACTAGAGATATGGTGTTAGAATCCCAGCAGTGCAAACCAGTTGTGAAGGAAAAAGAGACAAGCTAGAACTAGAGATGTGGGGTTAGAATCCCACCAATGCTAAATAGCTAAAAGGGAAAAAGGGCCAAACTGGACCTAGAATGGTGAGGTTAGAATGCCACTAATGCTAAACAATTGTGAAGGAAAAAGGACCAAGCTGAAACTGGACAGATGGGATTAAAATCCCACTAGCACTAAGTTGGGAAGGAAGATAAAAGCTGGAATTGGAGGGGTGGGGTTAGAATCAAACCTGTGCTGACCAGTTGTGAAGGAATGGCAAGCTGGAAGTAGAGGGTCTGGGTTAGAATCACACCTGTGTTAACTAGTTGTGAAAGAAAAAGGGCCAAGTTGGAACTAGAGGGATGGGTTTAGAATCCCTCCAATGCTAAATAGTTAAGAGGTAAGGGCCAAGCTGGAACTAAGGGGTTATATTTAAATCTCACCAGTGCTAAACAGTTGTGAAAAAAGGGCCAAGCTGATATTAGAATAATGGGGTAGAATTTCCCTGTGGTAACTACTTGTGAAGGAAGGAAGGGCCAAGCTGGCACCGGGGGGGGGGGGGTATTTAGAATCTCACCCATTGTGAAGGAAGGGCCAAGCTGGAACCAAAAATATGGGGCTAGAATTCCACCAGTGCTAACCAGTTATGATGGAAGGCCAAGCTGGAAGTAGAGATATGGTGTTGGAATCTCACAAGTGCAAACCAGTTGTAAAGGAAAAAGAGACAAGCTAGAACTAGAGGTGTGGGATTAGAATTCCACCAATGCTAAATAGCTGAAAAGGAAAAAGGGCCAGCTGGACCTAGAGGGATGAGGTTAGACTGACAGTTGTGAAGGAAAAAGGACCAAGCTGGAACTAGAGGGATGTGATTAAAATTCCACTAGTGATAAACAGTTGTGAAGGAAAGGCCAAGCTAGAACTAGAAGGATGGGGTAGAATTCCACCACTGGTGAACAGTTGATAAGGAAGGGCCAAGCTGGACATAAGAGGATAGCGGTAAGAGTTTCATTACTGCTAACCGGTTGTGAAGGAAGGGCCATAACTCTTAACCTCTTAGTACAATAAATCTGGACAAAGCTTACAATAATGGAGGGACAAATGCCTGAGAATAGTGACAGATTTAAATATTACTCTTATAAGCTTAGAAAGTTGCTATGATAGCAGGTTTTGCGTTAGCATGCATTTTCTGAAGGATATACATTCTAAAACTCAGATGTTTACCATGATCTCAATCCTCAGTGATTTGCTAAAAATCACAAATTTTGTGAGGAACAGACATAAAATAAGACGTAAAAATTTAGACATTCTGCAAAAATCTGGACAGTTGAGAGGTATAGGAAGGGCCAAACTGGAACTAGAAGGATGGGGTTAGTATCCCCCCAGTGCTAACCAGATGTAAAAGAAGGGTTAAAATGGAAATAGAGGGATGGAGTTAAGAATTCCACCAGTGCTAACCCAATGTGAAGAAATGGCCAAGCTGGATGTAGAAGGATGGGGTTAGAATCCCACCAGTGCTAAGCAGTTGTGAAGGAAGGGCAAACCTGGAACTAAGGGGTGGGGTTAGAATCCCACCAATGTTAACCAGTTGTGAAGAAAGGGCCAAGGTGGAATTAGAGGTCTGGGATTAGAATGCCACCAGTGCTAACCAGTTGTGAAGGAAGGGCTAAACTGGAATTCAAGGGGAAGGGATTAGAATCTCACCAGTGTTAACAAGCTGTGAAGGAAGGGCCAAGCTGAAACTGGAAGAACGGAGCTAGAATCCCACCAGTGCTAACCAGTTATGAAGGAATGTCCACGCTAGAACTAGAGAGATTTACAGTGATTAACTGAAAATCTTCCACACAGAGAAGTTTCTTATACTGTTTTGTTTTTAGAATCCTACCAATACTAACCAGTTGTGAAGGAAAGGGGGCCAAACCAAAACTATAGAGTTGGGGTTAGAATCCCACTAGTGCTAACCAGTTGTGGAGGAAAAAGTGTCAAACTGGAACTATAAGGATGGGGTTAGAATCCACATATGCTAAACAGTTGTAAAGGAAAAAGGGATAAGCTTGAACTGGAGTGATGAGAGTAAAATCCCACCACTGCTAACCAGTTGGGAAGGAAGGGAAAAGCTGTGAGTAGAGGGACTGGGTTAGAATCCCACCTATGTTAACCAGTTGTGAAGGAAAAAGAGACAAGCTAGAATTAGAGGTGTGGGGTTAGAATCCCACCAAAGCTAAATAGTTGTAAAGGAAAAAGCGCCAGCTGGAACTAGAGGGATGGCATAGAATTCCACCAATGATAACCAGTTAATAAGGAAATGCCAAGCTGGAAGTAGGAGGATGGGAGGTAAGAGCCTCACTAGTGTTAACCAGTTGTGAAGAAAGGGTCTTACCTCTCAACCTCTTAACACATTAAATCTGGACAAAGCTTACAATAATAGGGGACAAAGGCCTGAAAGTAGGGACAGATTTTAAATATTACTCTTATAAGCTTAGGAAGTTGCTACAATAGCAGGTTTTGCACTAGTATGCAGTTTCTGAAGGGCATAAAGTCTAAAACTCAAATGTATACCATTAGTCACGGATTTCAAACTTCAGTGATTTCCTAGAAAATCACACATTTTATGAGGAACAGACATAAAATATGAGGCAAAAATCTAGATAGTCTGCAAAAATCTGGACAGTTGAGAGATATGGGAAGCAGCAAGCTGTAACTAGAGGGGTGGGATTAGAATCCCTCCAGTGCTAACCAGATGTGAAAGAAGTGAAGGAAGGGCCAAGCTGGAACTAGAGGGAGGGATTAGGCTCTCACCAGTGTTAAGAAGTTGTGACGGAAGGGCCAAGTTGGAATTAGAAGGATGGAGCTAGAATCCCACCACTGATATGCAATTGTGAAGGTAGAAGGGTCAAGCTGGAACTAGAAGGATGGAGTTAGAATCCTAGCAGTGCTAACCAGATGTGAAGGAAGGGCCAAGCTACAACTAGAGGGATGGGGGTTAGAATCCCACCAGTGCTATGCAATTGTGAAGGAGGAAGGGCCACATTGGAACTAGAGGGATAGGGTTAGAATCCCACCAGTGCTAAGTAGCTGTGAAGGAAGGGCCATAGTGGAACTAGAGGGGCGGGATTAGAATACTGTCACTGTTAACCAGTTGTGAAGGAAGGGCCAAGCTGCTCCTGGAAGGCAGGGTTAGAATGCTACTAATGCTAACCAGTTGTGAAGGAAGCGCCAAGCTGGAACTAGAGGGATTGGGTTAAAATTCCACTAGTGCTTGTGATGATATGGGCTAGTGTCAGCATAGCCAGCTGGAACTAGAGGGATTGGGTTAAAATTCCACTAGTGCTTGTGATGATATGGGCTAGTGTCAGCATAGCCAGCTGGAGTTCTGTAAAGAATGATACATCCTTTGAATATCATACTGATTTATGCAAGGTGCTTGTGTTACAAATATATTAGAATTGTATGGCATTTGAATATCAAACTGATTTGCACAAATGCTTATGTTACAAACATATTAGAACTGTATGGCATTTGAATATCAAACTGATTTGTACAGATGCTTATGTTACAAATGTATTAGAACTTTATGGCATTTGAAAATCAAAATGTGTTTGTAAAGTTGCTAGTGTTAAGAAATGTATCAACAGTGGGTCCTACTGGACAGAAAATGAATATACATGTGAGACTGTATGTATATGTTAGCAAAGGACACTGGAAGATAAGAGGTTAAATAACTAGTTTACTTCTTACTTTAAAAAATACTGTTAATTGGACCATCTGTTGGGCCTTGGAAGTGTTTATCTCACAGCTCTGAGATGGCATGTCTGGAAGAAGCCTTTGTTGATTAGCTCAGTAAAAAGAGGGAAGCCCCAGTCACTGCCATAAACATTAGCAACATTTTAGATCTGCATCTTATTACATCTATGCTAACATCCTATCTCAAGTTTCATAGAGGAATAGTGTGAGAATCTATAGTCAGGTGACCAGCTGAGGTCATTCTGCCAGCCATCTTAGAAATTTTAGATATTACAAAGATAAATCTTTCAGTATTGAGTATTCTGTCCTGGGCCTGACAAGAAGAAACATTCACCACATCATCTGCTTTGCTCTATTAAGTAAGTAGGGAATAATAATTCTCCTAGAGTCAGTCAGGAAAATATAGTAAAGCTTAGTTTAGATATTATTTGTCTTTATTTGGCTGTCCGTCAATGTTATTTTCAATATTTCCTGTGATTTGAACTCTGTGGTTTACTGTAAGTATATATTCAATATTTTCATGTTCTTTTCATTTATTAAATATATTTAAAACTTTTATTGTGGCTGGTCCTTTTATAAAGTATTTAACTTTCGAGAGTGCTTATATTTATTTGGTGACACTGTGTGGGCCACTCCAGAAGGCTTAGCTGTCTTGGTCAACTACTGCCATTTGTATTAGTATTAATATTACACAGTATAATTGGACAACCCTTGCTAAGGGACTTAGAGTAGCTGATTGTGGAGTGTCTAGTATAAGTGATAACTACCTTATACTCTGGGCAGCAGGGGGCACAGCAGGTAAATTTGTGCCAGACTTTCCCAGGTGTGTGTGTGTGTAAAATCAAATCTGGTTTCACAGAGAGGGTGCTGGAGGACTTGGCTTGGGCACTCCACTGAGGACTTAAACCTGTAGCTGTCCTACTGAAGAACCTTAATGGGGCCCTGGAGGGAGACAGATATAAAGAAATCCAGACCCCGGGCTAACTGCATTCCCTATGTGCTCTTAAGGGAAATTGTACTTGGTACAGAGAGCTGCATCTGGAAATACTGAGTGTATCTATTTCTCAGAAATTGAACATTCCCCCACGTGTCAATGGTGAGGATTGAGGCACAGAAAGGAGTCATCACAGTGCTAACTAGTTGTGAAAGAAAGGCTAAGGTGGAACTAGAGGGGTGGAGATAGAGCCCCACCCAGTGCTAACCCATTGTGAAGAAAGGGCCAAACTGGATGTAGAGGGATGTGGTTAGAATCCCAACAGTGCTTCCCAGTTGTGAGGAAAGGGCCAAGGTAGAACTAGATGGGAGGGATTAGAATACTGCCAATGTAAACCAGTTGTGAAGGAATGGCCAAGCTGTTACTAGAAGGACAGGGTTAGAATGGCTCCAGTGCTAACCAGTTATGAAGGAAAGGCCACGGTAGAACTAGATGGATGGGGTTAGAATCCCACTAGTGGTAACCAGTTGTGAAGGAAGGGCAAAGCTAGAACTAGAGGGATGGAAGTTGAAATCCCTCTAGTGCTAACCAACTGTGAAAGAAGAAGGGCCATGCTGCAACTAGAGAGATGGGGTTGGAATCCCACCAGTGCTAACAAATTGTGAAGGAAGGGCCAAGCAGGAATTAGAGGGATGGAAGTTAGAATCCTAACAGTGCTAACCAGTTGTTAAGGAAACAGGGTCAAACTGGAACTAGAGGGATGAAGGATTAGAATCACACCAATGCTAAACAGCTGTGAAGAAAAAAGGGCTGAGCTGAAAATGGTGGAATGGGATTAAAGTCCCACCAGTGTTAACTAGGTGTGAAGGAAAAAGGTGCAAGCTGGAACTAGAGGGATGGGATTAGAATCCCTCCAATGCTAAACAGTTATGGTAAGGGCAAATTTGGGACTAAGGGGATGTATTAAAATCCCACCAGTGCTAAACATTTATGAAGGAATGGCAAAGCTGGGACTAGAGGTATGGGGTAGAATCCCCCTGTGGTAACCAGTTGTGATGGAAGGGCCAAGATAGAGGGATGGAGGCTAGAATCCCACCACTGCTAACTGATTATGAAGGAAGGACCACACTGGAAATAGAGGGATGGGGTTAGAAACCCACCATTGCTGATGAATTGTGAAGGAAGGGCCAATCTGGCATCAGCGGGAAGGAGTTAGAATCCTACCAGTGCTAACTAGTTGTGAAAGAAAAAGAGTCAAACTGGAAATAGAGGTATGGGGTTAAAATCCTAGCAATACTAAACAGTAGAGAAGGAAAAAGGGCAAAGCTGGAACTAGAGAGGTGGGGGTTAGGTTGCCACCAATGCTAAACAGTAGCAAAGGAAAAAGGGCCACGCTGGTTAGAATCCCACCAATGTTAAACAGTTGTGAAGGGAAAAGGGTTAAGCTGGAAGTAGGAGAATGGTGGTAAGAGTCTCACCAGTGGTAACCGGTTTTGAAGGAAGGGTCATAACCCTCAACCTCTTAGCACAGTAAAGCTGGACAAAGCTTACATTAATGGAGGGGGAGGCCCCAAAATAGGGACAGATTTTAAATACTGCTCTTATAAGCTTAGAAAGTTGCTAGACTAAAAGGTTTTGCATTAGCATGCATTTTCTTTAGGATATAAAGTCTAAAACTCAAATGTATACCATTACTTAGTGATTTCAATCTTCAGTGATTTGCTAGAGAATCACAAGTTTTATGAGGAACAGACTGAAAATATGAGGCAAAAATCTAGACATTCTGAAAAAAATCTGGACAGTTGAGAGGTATGGGAAGGGCCAAGCTGAAAGTAGAGGGATGAGGTTAGAATCCCTTCAGTGCTAACCAGATGTGAAGGAAGGGTGAAGCTGGAACTGGAGGGGTTGGGTTAGAATCCTATTAGTGCTGACCAATTTTAAAGGAATGTTAAGATGTATGTAGAGGGGTGGGGTTAGAATCCCACCTAGTGCTAACCAGTTGTGAAGGAAGGGCCAAGCTGGAATTAGAGGGGTGGAGTTAGAATCCCACCAGTGGTAACTAGTTGTGAAGAGAAAACTGCCAAGCTGGAGCTAGGGGGATGGGGTTAGAAGCCCTTGAATGCTAAACAGTTGTAAAGGAAAAAGGGCCAAGCTGGAACTAAGAGGATGGAATTTAAATCCCACTAGTGCTAAACAGTTGTGAAGGAAGGGCCAAGCTAGGAGTAGAGGTATGGGGTAGAATTCCCCCAGTGCTAACCAGATGTGAAGGAAGGGCCATGCTGCAATTAGAGGGGAGGGGGTTATAATCCTACCAGTGCTAACCCATTGTGAAGGAAGGGCCAAGCTGGAACCAGAGGGATGGAGTTAAGAGTCCCACCAGTGCTAATAAACTGTGAAGGAAGGGCCATACCTCTCAACCTCTTAACAGAATAAATCTGGACATAGCTTACAATAATGGGGGGGGGGGCACAAATAGTGACAGATTTCAAATATTGCTATTATAAGTGTAGAAAGTTGCTAGAATTTCATGTTTTGCATTAGCATGCATTTTCTCAAGTATATAAAGTCTAGAACTCAAATGTATACCATTACTTACTGATTTCAATCCTCAGTGATTTGCTAGAAATCCACATATTTTATGAGGAACAGACCAAAACTGTGAGGGAAAAATCTAGACTTTCTGCAGAAATTTGGACAGTTCAGAGGTATGCGATGGGCCAAGCTGGAACTATAAGGATAGGGTTAGAATCCCTCCAGTGCTAACCAGTTGTGAAGTAAGGGCTAAGCTGGAGCTAGAGGGATGGGTTTAGAATCTCATCAGTGCCAACCATTTGTGAATGATGAGCTAAGCTAGAGCTAGAGGGATGAGGTTAGAATTTCACCAATGCTAACCCATTGTGATGGAAGGACCAAGCTGGAACTAGTGAATTGAGGTTAGAATCTCAGTAGTGCTAACTAGTTGCGAAGTAAAGGCTAAGCTGGAACTAGAGGTATGGGTTTAGAATCTCTCAGGTATTAATCAGTTGTGAAGGTAAGGCAAGTTTTAGCTAGAAGGGTGGTGTTAGAATCACACCAGTGTTAACCAGATGTGATGTAAGGGCCAGGCTGTAACTACAGTGATGGGGTTAGAATCCCACCACTGCTTACCAGCTGAGTTGTGAAGTAAGTGCTATGCTGGAACTAGAGAGGTGTGTTCTTGAGTCATGCCACTGGTTCTCAGCAGGTTAAAGTAAAAGAAAGGAAGCACATGCAAATATGCTTTAATAATCAGTTTCAGAAGGTGTAGCCTTACCCCAATGGTGTAGAGGGAAGATGCTCTGTTGTTCGTGCTATGGGCTTCCAACATCCACACCCAAATCAGATTGCTCACTGGCCACATAGAAAGCCAAGCCTTTGGCCAAATTGGTTAGATATCCAGATACACAAGCTAATGGAACTCCCAGTTTAGCAGAATATAAATATACAAAGATTAATATTTCACTGGCAGTGGTCAAAAGTAATCTGTTCACTTCAAAAGGTGGATATCTTGAACATTATCATCCTACAGATTTCAATACCTGCCTTTAGACAATAAAATAAAAATAGTGCATAAACAAATGGTAAATGTCACCCACAAGATACAATTAGAAATTGCAATATGAAGTGAGATAAAAAAACAGACTTATGCCAAATTTAGATAGAGAGACAGGGCAGAGAAATTCATTGAAGTTAGGAGGTGAGTGAAGAAGGGGAAGTAAGGAAGTGCAAGGTGTGAAGAGGTACTCATTTATAATTAGGGATAAAGATTATCCTGGGGTTGAGCAAGAACAGAAAAAGATTTTGGCTAGAAAGTCTTTCAGAATTGTTTCAAAGGACTAGAGGGAGGGCATTGACCTGATGGATACAGGGAAGAATTTCCAGACCGTAGCAACATGGTATGAGTACAGACAATGCCCAGCAGATTTTATGGTTTGGGGACATAAAAAAATTGTTGGTAACTGGATCCTAATGGCTGAGTGGAAACATATTTGTGCAGAATTGTATTAAGCTCTGAGCAAACAAATGGATGCTTGATAAATTTATAGGTGGTAATAAGCTGGGTATATGTTAGTTGATGGGGTAGTTTTAACCAATTTAGAACTGCGGTGGTGGTGCTGCGGTAGCGTCGTCGCCTCACAGTTAGACAGTTCAATTCTCAAAAAGAGCGTTTTCTGTGTGGCGACATGCGTGAATGGGCATTCCTTCGTTGAAGGTTGTGCGTTAGGCCCGGCAAGCCAGCACGTAAAAATCTACTGCCAATCATTAGCGGACCGGAGTTCCACTGTGGCTACCCCTAACCGGGAAAAGCCGAAAGACACAAAGTGCTATACAGTGATGGGTTCTGAAAGGGCACTTGCTTCATATTTAGCCCCTTTTTAATAACATTGTTCAAGTTTTGCTTTTTGTGATGCCTGGAAGTTAGTAAGGCTGAGAGCACCAGAACTTGGTAAGGGAAGGAGGTAAGTAGTGGCAAGTGCAGCTTTAGTTGCATTGGCGAGAAAGGTTTTGGCAATTTTTATGCAATTTTGTATGTGCAGGTTGAGTTTAAGATTATCATCCACTATCATCCCTAATAATTTGCTATGAGAAGTGACTTTCAATTGTTGTATTATTAAGAGAGAGGATTTCAAAATTAGTTTTTTCATGAGGGAGGGATTTTGGGGAAAACTAATTTTTGGGGGGGTTGAGCATTAGTTACGAGTTATCAAGCCATGTTTCAGTGGCTGTGAAAGCTTCTTGAATATTTTTTTTTGGAGATGTGCCAGGTTGTTTGATGTGCATATGAGTGTGGAGTCTTCTGCATACTGTATTAGGGAGGCCTGTTGTATAACATGCGGAGGGTGCTGATGAGAATGTTAACGAAAAGGTGACCAAGAATAGGGCCTTGTGGTACACTGGTGGCGACTGAGAGGTATGGAAAGATGGTAGATTGCCATTTTTCTGACTAACATCTATTGGACAAGTAATTTTTGAACCACAGAAGGGAAGGCTTTGATAGACCTAGTGAGGGCATTTGAAGTAGACGTTTTCTGTGACAGACTATGTTGAAGGCTGTAGACAAGTCTAGAAATAAGGAAGAGACTAGTTTGCTGTTATCTCTAGCTTTACTGACACTATGTATAAAGGTTAGAAGTGCAATGTTAGTACCATGGGAGGGGAGAAAGTCACGTATTTTGGGGGATAGGAGCTCTTCCTACAGGATATAGTTAAGCAGTTTTTTTGAACACATGAAAAATTTTCAAGTATTTTGGAGAGCAGGGATAATATTGCTATAGGCCTAAAGTTAGTGACACGTTGAATTTCCTGCTTTGTGCAGAGTGATAATGTCACAGCAATACTGTTACATAGAACATCTAAAGCAGAATCTGATCTACTGCTAACTACATTTCCTAGCTGCATCTTGCTAAAGATTTACTGGCATTGACTACTTTAATTTAGACACATAACAAAAATAAATCAGCATATGCTGATTTTTGAAACATTTACATAAATGTATAAACGTCACCCATAGTATAACTGTGCAAGACAAGGAATGAAGACCTGTCTCAGATATTACTATGTTCATTTCCTGATGTCTGTTCAGCAAGCCTAAGGATAACTAAGTCATTTCCTTTGGTGCAACTACATTACTTCAGCATACATTGGTTTCTTTTCCCCATCCACAAGTAGGCAAAGTGGTTCATCAGAATTTACAGACAACTGACCTTTAACAGGATTTCATATTTGAATACCAATACCAGCTTTTCCAACTTTGGCAGCTTCTTATTTGAATTCCGCTGCAAACATACTTTTTTTTAAACAAGAAACATCTTTATTAAATTATCATGCATGACATAGAAATGAAAACAAACCATGCTGACATAATTTTAGCTGCAAACATTATATATCACAAACCATATTGACATAATTTTAGTTGCAAACATTGTACATCACTTATAATCTATCCAGTCATTGTCAGTCAAACATTTCATAGCTCAATCAAATCCAGCCTTCTTTTAAACCTCATTCCTCCTCTGCATGTATTGTTCCCACAATTCCCATTTTTTGCCGTGTAATATGCTCACACTGACCATTGCATTTCTTGACTGCAAGCCATTATGTGACTTAATTGTATACATGCAATTAAGTAATCTCCAGAGAAACTTCAACAATGTAACATTTCTAATGCATTTCTTGGATTTCAAAGACCAATTCAATGCATGTCTCTTCTTTGCATCTACTTTTACATTTATAAGAGAAAAGAACGCAAATTCTAATGAACAAGAAACATATATTGCAGATTAAAGAAGAGTTCAAATTTGTTTTACAAATGTGCTACCAGCCTGTAAGTACATAAAAAGAAAATAAGAATATGTAATATTTTTAATCAACCTTCATAAACATGGCACTCCCCTGACACCACAGTACATATCGATATCTATCTATACACACACACACACACACACACACACACACACACACACACACACACACACACACACACACACACACACACACACACACTAAGCATCCAATACAGCACCGATCATAAACTTTAAATTGTATTAACAGTTTTTTGGAATTCACGCATACATTTCACGTTGACACTATTGCCTATCTTGACATCTTACTAACTAAGAATCTTGAGTTAGGTTGCTTTACTTCTCAAGTTCATCGTAAGGCAACTTACTCTAATTCTTTTCTACATTTTTCAAGTTGTCACCCCTTCCACCAAAAAAGATCGGTGGTTAAGGGGCAGTTGATGAGGGCCGCACGCATTTGCACTTTACAATTTGACTTTATTAATGAATGTAATTTGTTAAAAGAAATGTTTATGCACCGGGATTATCCCGAGTGTTTGATCGACGAATTAATTAAAGAAGTCGATCATAAACGGAGTACTGACCAATTTAGACCTATTTTGGCAGTTAATAAATTACCTCTTGAGGTGGACACTTCAGATTCCCATGAAATTTTGGATACTGAAGTAGCCCCGGGAATGTGTAGTGAGCAAAATTTCCGTTACACTTTTATTACTTCTTTTAATGCCCAAACTAAATCTATTATCAGTGTCATTGATAAGAATTGGGATTTATTTAGATGTAATTCTAAGTACTAAACAGCACAAACCAGGAAATAATATCAGGATACACAGCAATAGGGCAACACACAGAAGTACCACAGAAGTCACAGGAAAATAAAGTTGAATTTAAGTTGAATTTAATGAAGCGCTTTTCGTCTGTGGTATACACAGACTTCCTCAGACAAAAAGTATTACAAACTACATTTAACTGAACAGCAGCTTAAATATACAGCAGTATTAAGTCAAAGGTTCAATTAACCAATCAGGCACACCTTGAACCATGAATAAAAGTTTAAAGTTAAAACGCAAGCTCACAAGACTTGAGTTCAATCACTCACATTATATTAAAATTAAAATTAAACTAAACAATCATAAAATCAGCCAGTTATTAGCCTATCATCTAAATAGACACTAGCCACTACCTGAAGTAAACAAGTACAAATCACAAAACAGTTAGAGTGTATTACAAACTCATAAAGGCAAAATGACTATCTAACCAGGTTCTTAAGTTTAAGAAGGCTGCTAATAGAGCAGCCTTCATTGAGACCTGGTAGAGCATAGGCATTTAATCTAATTTGCCATCGCAATTCAGACGCCTCTAATAATAGGTGTACAGGGGCTCCTCTAATAGTGTCATGCATTTGTTCTATAACCATAAACTTAAAATGGTGGTCTTTATGCTGGATGATGTGTTTAGCAAGAGCATTTTCATCTTTCGCTTTGTTAATTGCATATTGATGTTCGTAGATCCGATCTTTAAATCTACGCTCGGTTTTACCTACATAAAAACCTGTACATTTTGGCATCATGCCACATAGACCACCATTTTAGAGTTACAAGTGCATCTGCATCTAATGTCATATCTAATATTATCAATGTCAAATCGGTTTGATTCAAGAATGTGACGACATTGATTGCAGTTTTGACATTTGAACATCCCAGGAGTACGGGTACTCTGCCGCTCAGGTTGTTCCAACAACATTTTCATATTTTTACCCCTTCTATATGTAACCTCAGGTTTAACTCCCAGTTTGTTCAAAATTGCAAGGTTTGAACAGAACAAGTTCCAGTTCTTGGTAATGATGTCCATAATAGACCTACTACTTGGACAGTATGTAAGAATTAATCTAGTGTTATTATTGTGTATAGGAGTAGTTCCACCTATACATTCTAACCTAGACTCGGCCAACCCGGAAGAACTGATGTTCAGTATAGGTTTGTAAAACCCACTGGATCTTTTGTTAATCACCTCATTGACTAAATTGTCTAATAAGTTAAGCGGATAGCCTCTATGAAGGAACATATTCTTAAGAAGGTCACATTCCCTAAGAAAATCATCGTCCAGGCTCACCATCCGGGCTGCTCGTACGAGCTGACCCTTAGCCACAGACCTTTTTTGGTAGCTAGGATGGCAGCTACTAAAATGAAGAAAAGAATTAGAGTAGGTAGGCTTTCTATATATACTGGCCACATATTTATTCAAGATGTCATTTTTCGCCAACCATACGTCTAAATAGGCTATTGCCTCAGTGTTGAAAGAAGAGGTAAAAACTAAAAAGTCAGTGGAGTTATTAAGTAAATTTAATAATAACAGGCTATCAGCTTCTTCACCCTCTAATAAAATAAAGATGTCATCCAGGTAACGGGTGTAGTACTTGATCTTAGACACTACTACCGATTCATTATTTAATATGTTCTCCCTTTCCCAGTATGACATCACTATGTTAGCCAAGCTGGCTCCGCAAGGGGACCCCATAGCCACCCCAGTTTTTTGTAGATAGAAATTCTCTCCTAATAAAAAATAGTTGTTATAAAGGATCAAGTCCAACAGTTCAATCACAAGAGATATTTCATGGGGCGGGGCACCCTTACTCTTAAGGAAGAAGGCCACCCAGTCCAAAGCTATCTGCAAAGGTATACAAGTGTATAAATCCTTGACATCTATTGTCAGGAAATTATACTCTCTACTGAATGGAATGTTGTTTAACTTATCGAGAAAAGACCAAGAGTCTTTACAGATTTGCTCTTCATACTCAAGGTACTTCTGCAGGATAGTATCAACCAGCTTGGCACAAGGATATGTAGGAGAGCCGTGCCCATCAACGAGTGGGCGCATAGGTGGATTAACAAGGTCCTTGTGGATCTTGGGTATACCAAAGATACAAGGGTACCTGGGAAATAATGTGGTAAGGTATTTGTGTTGACCTTGGTTAAGTCTACCCTCAAAAAACATTTCGTCCAAGGAGCTCTTAATTTTATGATATGCGTGGTTTACCTCAGACCTTGAACTAATCATATACGCATCATTAGACAATAGGCCCAACATCCTGTCAAAGTAGTCTAATTGATCAAAGACTACAACCCCACCACCTTTATCGGGTTTACAGATTCTTAAGGAATGTAACTTAACATATTCCAACAGGGTCATTTCAGACTTCCCTAAATCGTTGGTACATTTACTTAAATGCAAATTACTATGTCTTAAATCAAGTTCACAGGTGGATTCAAACGCTTGTACTAATGGGTGCAGAGGTGGGTTAAACATGCTAGGGACAAACATATCAGATGGAGCATCATGACTGAAACCACGAGTTTCAAACAGCAGGTTAAAGTTCAATTTACGAGCAAACATCTTAATATCGATGATGGTGTTCACTAAATCGAACTTCTGTTGAGGTACATAGGTGTATCCCTTAGATAAAAGGTTGGCCAGTTCATCAGGGATCAGCACATTGGAGTAATTAAAGATATTAAAATCACCAAGTTGATTGGTAGAAATAACTGGACCCATACGTTGGTTAGTGGGGGGAACCACAGTATCAGTCTCTACATCCTGCAGATTATCAGTAATAGGCAAAGGTGAAACCACACAAGGAACCTCGTTTACCACACAAGCCGAGGCTTCAGTAAGGCCAGAAGGCAGAGGTACAGCCAGGTGATAGGTACTCCTGGTATCTACTGCCTCTGAAAAAACTGTTTCTGTTGCTTCCCCTTAAAAGATTGCTGCAAGTTGTTCCTTTGCTTAGGGATAGCACCCTGTTTGTTGGTAGAAAAGTGTACCTGTTGCTGACCCATGGTCGTAGTGTGAGGACCCTGCTGTTGTTTGTGGTTCATAAGTCTCTCACTCCTTCTGACCCCTTGGTCAACAGGGGTATCCCCAAATGTATCAAGGTCCCTGATGTTATCCGATGCTGACTCACCTCTACAGTTTGTGGTGGGGAGATCCCCACTACTACCATTAGGATTCCAAGCTTGTGATGGCGCAGGGGGTGGATAAGCCACCCCTAACTGATATGCTTTTAAATCGCGCTCAAGTTTCTTGATTTTGTTGAATTTTAGTTTAGACAGGTACTGGTCGATGCTGGTAAAACATCTATTATAATCATATTTGTACCTGCTAAATTCTACATGAGTTTTTATCGAGTTATCCAACACAGTAATTTCATCATTTAACTGTGTCACCCATGCAGAGTAATGCTTGATCATAAGCTTTAAGAGGTCCTGGCCTTGTTGGTCAAATAAATTAATCAATTCCTTATGGAATTCTGAATTCAACACCAGCCCTGTCGGGTATTGAAAATGCCTTAAGCCTTTAGGAATGACATTGCAAGCTATACATTCATTAAAATATGAAATTTCAAGTTTCAGTTTTTTAAGTTTCAATAAGAGTTTGTCAAAAGTTTTTAATTTGTCAGCTAAATCATTACTGTTTACCTCATGGCCATCGGTAGAGTTGTCGTGCATTCTACGGGTTGCTTTATCGCCATATCCTGTAAACACGAAATCCTCGGATAACCAATTGCCCAAAACTGGGGCCCCATCAAGAAGAGCACTTGGGAGAGTCCGACTGGCATCTGCTATACAGTCGGTAGGCTCAACTTGGCTCTGTAAACGGCTAGGAAATCCTCCGGTTAATAGTGGCTCTGTCCTAACTAAACTTTCGTTTAGTATAGGTGGATTTACTGTTCGTGCTACTTGCACTGAATTAGAAGTAATTGCCGGTTGCACTGTATCAGGTGTAGTTACCGGAGCCAGCCTAATGCTGGCTGCCGTTGGTGATTTAGACGTAGTGGCCAAACCTGGCCGTAGCAAAGGGTTTAAAAACTCTCTGCCATTCGCTGGATTCAAGCTGCCGAAATCAGTATTCCCATTAAGGGAAGGAACCGTAGCGGAGGGGTTCGCTGGTTGAACAGCGCCACCTGGCGCATTCTCCATTGCAGACGGTTGGAAGCTGTTAACAAAAGGCAGAAAAAAGTTCTTCATGTCCTGTTGTTGTGTGTCTAGCTTGTCGAGCCTCGCACACAGCGATTCCATTCTTTCAAATAAAGACTCAAATAAATTATCCTGTGCAACTGTAGAAAGAGTAGCTGGTGCTGGAAGGGCACTATTACAGCTCTTCAATAATGCTGGAGTGGCATTCGGAGAGAACCCATCATTGCTGTCAGATCCAGAAGCCATGAAACAACCAAGTACTAAACAGCACAAACCAGGAAATAATATCAGGATACACAGCAATAGGGCAACACACAGAAGTACCACAGAAGTCACAGGAAAATAAAGTTGAATTTAAGTTGAATTTAATGAAGCGCTTTTTGTCTGTGGTATACACAGACTTCCTCAGACAAAAAGTATTACAAACTACATTTAACTGAACAGCAGCTTAAATATACAGCAGTATTAAGTCAAAGGTTCAATTAACCAATCAGGCACACCTTGAACCATGAATAAAAGTTTAAAGTTAAAACGCAAGCTCACAAGACTTGAGTTCAATCACTCACATTATATTAAAATTAAAATTAAACTAAACAATCATAAAATCAGCCAGTTATTAGCCTATCATCTAAATAGACACTAGCCACTACCTGAAGTAAACAAGTACAAATCACAAAACAGTTAGAGTATATTACAAACTCATAAAGACAAAATGACTATCTAACCAGGTTCTTCTGGCCTTACTGAAGCCTCGGCTTGTGTGGTAAACGAGGTTCCTTGTGTGGTTTCACCTTTGCCTATTACTGATAATCTGCAGGATGTAGAGACTGATACTGTGGTTCCCCCCACTAACCAACGTATGGGTCCAGTTATTTCTACCAATCAACTTGGTGATTTTAATATCTTTAATTACTCCAATGTGCTGATCCCTGATGAACTGGCCGACCTTTTATCTAAGGGATACACCTATGTACCTCAACAGAAGTTCGATTTAGTGAACACCATCATCGATATTAAGATGTTTGCTCGTAAATTGAACTTTAACCTGCTGTTTGAAACTCGTGGTTTCAGTCATGATGCTCCATCTGATATGTTTGTCCCTAGCATGTTTAACCCACCTCTGCACCCATTAGTACAAGCGTTTGAATCCACCTGTGAACTTGATTTAAGACATAGTAATTTGCATTTAAGTAAATGTACCAACGATTTAGGGAAGTCTGAAATGACCCTGTTGGAATATGTTAAGTTACATTCCTTAAGAATCTGTAAACCCGATAAAGGTGGTGGGGTTGTAGTCTTTGATCAATTAGACTACTTTGACAGGATGTTGGGCCTATTGTCTAATGATGCGTATATGATTTGTTCAAGGTCTGAGGTAAACCACGCATATCATAAAATTAAGAGCTCCTTGGATCTAAATGTTTTTTGAGGGTAGACTTAACCAAGGTCAACACAAATACCTTACCACATTATTTCCCAGGTACCCTTGTATCTTTGGTATACCCAAGATCCACAAGGACCTTGTTAATCCACCTATGCGCCCACTCGTTGATGGGCGCGGCTCTCCTACATATCCTTGTGCCAAGCTGGTTGATACTATCCTGCAGAAGTACCTTGAGGATGAAGAGCAAATCTGTAAAGACTCTTGGTCTTTTCTCGATAAGTTAAACAACATTCCATTCAGTAGAGAGTATAATTTCCTGACAATAGATGTCAAGGATTTATACACTTGTATACCTTTGCAGATAGCTTTGGACTGGGTGGCCTTCTTCCTTAAGAGTAAGGGTGCCCCGCCCCATGAAATATCTCTTGTGATTGAACTGTTGGACTTGATCCTTTATAACAACTATTTTTTATTAGGAGAGAATTTCTATCTACAAAAAACTGGGGTGGCTATGGGGTCCCCTTGCGGAGCCAGCTTGGCTAACATAGTGATGTCATACTGGGAAAGGGAGAACATATTAAATAATGAATCGGTAGTAGTGTCTAAGATCAAGTACTACACCCGTTACCTGGATGACATCTTTATTTTATTAGAGGGTGAAGAAGCTGATAGCCTGTTATTATTAAATTTACTTAATAACTCCACTGACTTTTTAGTTTTTACCTCTTCTTTCAACACTGAGGCAATAGCCTATTTAGACGTATGGTTGGCGAAAAATGACATCTTGAATAAATATGTGGCCAGTATATATAGAAAGCCTACCTACTCTAATTCTTTTCTTCATTTTAGTAGCTGCCATCCTAGCTACCAAAAAAGGTCTGTGGCTAAGGGTCAGCTCATACGAGCAGCCCGGATGGTGAGCCTGGATGATGATTTTCTTAGGGAATGTGACCTTCTTAAGAATATGTTCCTTCATAGAGGCTATCCGCTTAACTTATTAGACAATTTAGTCAATGAGGTGATTAACAAAAGATCCAGTGGGTTTTACAAACCTATACTGAACATCAGTTCTTCCGGGTTGGCCGAGTCTAGGTTAGAATGTATAGGTGGAACTACTCCTATACACAATAATAACACTAGATTAATTCTTACATACTGTCCAAGTAGTAGGTCTATTATGGACATCATTACCAAGAACTGGAACTTGTTCTGTTCAAACCTTGCAATTTTGAACAAACTGGGAGTTAAACCTGAGGTTACATATAGAAGGGGTAAAAATATGAAAATGTTGTTGGAACAACCTGAGCGGCAGAGTACCCGTACTCCTGGGATGTTCAAATGTCAAAACTGCAATCAATGTCGTCACATTCTTGAATCAAACCGATTTGACATTGATAATATTAGATATGACATTAGATGCAGATGCACTTGTAACTCTAAAATGGTGGTCTATGTGGCATTATGCCAAAAATGCACAGGTTTTTATGTAGGTAAAACCGAGCGTAGATTTAAAGATTGGATCTACGAACATCAATATGCAATTAACAAAGCGAAAGATGAAAATGCTCTTGCTAAACACATCATCCAGCATAAAGACCACCATTTTAAGTTTATGGTTATAGAACAAATGCATGACACTATTAGAGGAGCCTCTGTACACCTATTATTAGAGGCGTCTGAATTGCGATGGCAAATTAGATTAAATGCCTATGCTCTACCAGGTCTCAATGAAGGCTGCTCTATTAGCAGCCTTCTTAAACTTAAGAACCTGGTTAGATAGTCATTTTGCCTTTATGAGTTTGTAATACACTCTAACTGTTTTGTGATTTGTACTTGTTTACTTCAGGTAGTGACTAGTGTCTATTTAGATGATAGGCTAATAACTGGCTGATTTTATGATTGTTTAGTTTAATTTTAATTTTAATATAATGTGAGTGATTGAACTCAAGTCTTGTGAGCTTGCGTTTTAACTTTAAACTTTTATTCATGGTTCAAGGTGTGCCTGATTGGTTAATTGAACCTTTGACTTAATACTGCTGTATATTTAAGCTGCTGTTCAGTTAAATGTAGTTTGTAATACTTTTTGTCTGAGGAAGTCTGTGTATACCACAGACGAAAAGCGCTTCATTAAATTCAACTTAGATGTAATTCTAGTTTATTTTCCTTTTTTGGACCAAAACCGAAGTTTGTTTTTAAGAAGGGTAGAAATGTTAAAAGCTTTCTTGAAGGTACTAACAGGCCATTTATTAGGGCAACTGGCATGTTTAAATGTGAAAGCTGTAAGTTTTGTAAATACATGCAATGTACCAAACAGTTTACTATTAGTAATAGAACTTTTAAACTGAAGGGTAAATACAACTGTAACAGCAAATTTGTTGTTTATTTGGCCCACTGTTCGTTTTGTCCTGCATTTTATGTGGGCAAAACTGAGCGGTGTTTAAAGGAAAGGGTATACGAGCACCAGTATGCTATTTTACATAATAAAGATACTAATGCCTTGGCCAAGCATATCCAGGTTTATCCAACTCATAAGTTTGAATTTTTGGTCATTGATCAGTTTGTTCAAGACATTAGGGGTGGACCGGCCTCATTTAAACTGGAGGAGTTGGAACTCTTGTGGCAAATCAGGCTTAATGCCTTTAACTATCCTGGACTGAATGAGGCCTGTTCGATTTCCTGTGTACTGACATTGAGGAGTTTGCTAAGATAGGTCCTATTTGGTGAAACTGTTTTTTATTACTTTTTTATTATTACTATTATTTTTATTGTTATATTTGATTATTTATTTATTGTTATATTTGATTATTTATTTCAATGGCTTGCATATAGAATGCTGACCTAGTTCTGCTTTTGAATTTTTTAGGATGTGTATATGTATTTTTACTTATTGATTTTATATGTCTTTAAAACTTAATTAAGAGCCTTGATTTTCCCGCACTTTTGTGTTTAAATACTGGGTGTCTGTTTATTTGCATTACTTTCTGATGAAGTTTGATGTATCAAACGAAAAGCGCTTAAAAGTCTGTGGTCTTTCCTTTGTACTTGCTGTTATTAAACCTGGTGTGGAGAGGAGCTTGTTGTCAATTCGTTTAATTTAAAGTTGTACAGGAAAGAAAAACACAGACCCTTGCCTGGGGATTGAACACAGGACCACTGCATTCTGTGTGAATGGCACTGACATCCACAAGGAGTCTCTCTGTACATAAGGTAGCTGATTACCCCAGGAACAATTTCTCTTTTCAACTATGAGTTTAAACAAACAAACATCCAGTGCATTTTATTTATAATATAATTTAAAGTCCACGGGGGCCTCAGCCAAACCAGCCTTCCAAGATTAATGAACAAATACATGTAGCAAATTAAATAGTGCTGGCAGCAATAAGTCAACTAACCAATGGTATTGTGTTTATTACAGTTAGTGTTATTTTATTTTAAGACATTTTCTGAATTGTACATTAACTTTAAATTTATGTAAAATAAGATGGATAAACAGATAAAAGCTGGTCAACAAACCACAGATAAATATAACAAATTTCAACCAGGTAAACATGTTGAGGGGGAATAAAATATACACTTTATTAAAACAATAAAAAAATGAAAAAAAAAAACAATGGTAAATGCTTTCACACTCACAGTGCTTTATCAAACATCCAAAATACGCAACGAGGAGTCTACATAGCATAGCAATTAACAGTTAATGATGCAAGGTTCTCATCTTCACTTTAGCCCTTAAAGGGACATTGTCATTGAAACCTGGTTTCCTATGTGATTGTAAACTAAGTATCCAATCAGTCTCAAGACTCTGTGCATAATCTTAAATCACCACCTCTTATACTTTCATTACAAAATTGTAACACAAGGAAACAAAAACTATGCTCACTGTTTGTGTTCAATATATATTTAGCAAGTGCACTCTTAGTGTTGCCTTTCTTAATATCATTAATATGTTCTCTAATTGGCGCTATGTTATTTTATCGAAAAGGCATAACAGCGAATGCCTCTTTATTGACCCCTAAAGAATGAACCACCAGTTCCAAGAACGGCCGATTCAGCAATTTGGGGCTTCACCCCTCCCACAACCCCCATATGGGGAGCTTTGCCCCCCCCCCAACTAAATATATCAACTCCAAAATTGCACTACAGTGGGGAAAGGGGTAAATTCACGCTGATGGCCAAGCGATTTTTTTTCCTAGGGAAAAAAAATCGCTGCATCAGCTGTTCGCGGAACTGGCGGTTCATTTTTTAGGGGTTGATGAATAGGCATTTGCTGTAATGCCTCTTCGATAAGATAATATAGACCCCTCTAATCTGCTCACTAAATGATATATTGTTTTTCCCCACATAAAATAGGTACATAATGTACATCTAGCTAAATAAACCAAATGCATAGAATGACAATCAGCATAAAAATTAAAAATATATTCTTGCTTGGTGGCAGGTTGAACAAAAGACTCATCCGGAGAAATAAATTTACATATGGCACAAGATCTACACATAACAGTGCCTACTCTACTAGAACCAGGTCTAGTTACACTATACGAGTTATAACATAATCTCCTTTTAAGAGAATAACCATTCTTAAAGCTAAAATGTGCGATGTCACCTAACAATGATTCACACCTCCAGTCAACCATCAACACAAGCCAATTTCCCTTGATGGCATCATATACTAAATGCACATTATTAGAAAATGTCTGATTACTTCTAAAAATATTTTAGAAGCATTACTTGCTAAACGTTTATACTTCTCAGAGAAAAAAAAGATCTAGTTGTGTTAAGCATTTGGGCAAGAACCTCTTTAATAACCCAATTTATCTCATCCTAATGATAACCTCTTCAAAAAACGAACCTTCAAATCATCAAATGCACGTAACATATCTGAATTCATATTGCAGAGTCTAGTAGCCCAATAAAACAGATTCTTCAACACATTCCTGTGTATAAACCTCAGGTGCATACTAGACTTAAGCAACACACTATTCTTTTTGGTCTGTTTCTTATATAAACTAGTGGAAAGAACCCCATCATTATTCATTATGTTCACATCCAAATACTCAATTCTCTCCCTTGATTAATTCATGATAAACTTTAAGAGGTTTGAAGTGCTTTGTAGATATAAAATGAAATCTGATGATATCTCCATGGAACCCTGCCATATTAAAAAGATGTCATTCACACATCATACATAAAATAAGACATGGTTCCTAAAAGGATTACTATCACAGTGTACATATTTTAACTGCCATTTTACCATGACCATGCTACCATAGCTGTTAGCACAGCTCGTGCCCATGGTCATGCCTACTTTTTGCAAAAAGAGGTCATTCTCAAACAAGAATACATTATTAGATAAAACCAAGTCCAACAAAGAAAAGATAAGATAAATAATATTCTGGTCATAAGATCTCTCAGTTAAATGTGTTCTGACCATCTCAATACCAGTATCATAAGGTATAATAGTGAAAAGAGAGACAACATCTAAAGTAACCAAACAAAAGTCACTAGTTGTCTTGGTGTTATACCAGTTAAACAAAGAGGACAAAAAATATTTAGTGTCCTTTAAAATTACCTCTAAACTATTCAAGACAGGTTGTAACATCCTCTCTACATATAACGATAGTGGCTCAGTGACCCAACCTCTTCCCGAAACAATTGGTCGCATGGGTGGGTCACGTGGATTTATGTATTTTAGGTAGCTCATGTAAAACTGGAATCACAGGATGCTCTACCATAAAAAAGTCATACAAACCCCTTTCTAAATAACCTTCATTAAGTAATTCATCCACAGAATTAGAGATATTTTTCAAAATCCAATTAAATTCAACCCCAGACAACTTTTTGTAAGTAATGTCATCACTTAATAGATGTCACATACCAGCAAGATAAAAACTCTTGTCCATAACCACCACCTCTGTCTGCTGGATGGAATTGTAAACTATCCATAGTAGACAGATCTTTAAGTATTGTCTTGTCCTCCTCAGTCAAATTGTGAAAGACATTACTATGTTTCCTAAAGAAAATCTCATATATACCCCTTTCACAAATTCTTACAAATGCCTCCACCATCGGGTATTCACTGGTGTATAGGAACTAGGTTTATTTAACACTGTTTTACTCAACTTTTCAATGCCAGCAAAGTTCAATTTTAAAGTAATATTTCTGACAAAAATTCTGAGATCAGTAAATACCTCACTAATTTGAGCGCCAGTATCTAAAGATAAGTCGTTACTCAAAATCAAAGTTTGTTTTGATGTTAAACTAACAGAAGATAAGTTCACAACTAAACTTTCTTTACCTTGCTCCTCACTACCGGGCCTGGATCCAGTTTTTCCTTTCCTTGTATCCTTTTCCTGCCATTCCTTCCCCGACTAGAGGAATGATCTCTGTAATGAACCCCTTCCTTTAATGGTTCCAGCAGGGAGAGTGAGAGAAATGGAGAAGTCAAACTGTTATTATCGGAAAGGTCATTACACTCCATCAGGTTGCTCGATCCTGTCATTGTGTTTGGCTAGTAACAGCTCTGAAAGCATCTGAAACCACAGGAGGTTTAGAGGGACCAGACAGAACCACCATCGTATCACTACAAGGAGGGTCAGACTCATGGATCCGATGATCAACTGTGGCAAAAGATGACCATTGTTCAGTAATTTCAGCAACAACTCCAACTACATTTATATCTAACTTCCAAATTAATTTTGCAGCAAGATCTGGCAATATTTATGTGACATTCTGGAAGTTAAAACAGAGCCTGAAATTCTGTTTGCATGTTTTCTAAACCAGTATTGTACAGGGGAAGGGCTATGGAAGAAGGCTCTGCATTGTTTAAAATACAGGGTTTACAGAGAACCACTACATCTACCAAGTCAGAGTAATTTCTGTTTCAAGTCCCATTTGAACTCAGCTGCTAAATGGGTTGACAGACAATAGATTGGCTTGGTGTGTTTTAGATTACACCATCCATAATAATCTTCTGCCTTACCAATTCTCTATTCATCATCCCACTTAGTGCTTTTTGTTTCATTTGTTGTGCAGGTAGGTGGGCTGGGCTATTAGAACCCTGATATGCTGTATTTGAAGGCTGAATGTCATTATAAATACAGGCTGAGCAGAGAAACAACTCTAAACTACTCTGGGCCAGTGCTGAGCAAATCTCTTATTATATTCTACGTAAAACAGACTGTTTGTCCACAGATTAATAAATTGCACGTTCAGTTAAATGCAGTTTTGTTTCTTTGCATTATCTCAACACAAGCATCATTTCACCTTCATTACCACTAGGTGGTGATGTAAAGCAAGACAAAAATGAATAAAGAGTTTTTTTTTTTTTTTTTTTTTGAACACGATCTTCCGTTGTTGAACCTTCATGTGACTATAAATATTTTATGACTGAATTTTGGTAAATCACTATTTTGTGTGGAGTGTGGTGATTTATTTTGTTAGGGAGATTATTAAATAACCACTGTCTTTTCTTTGAACTTCATTTGGTATCTAACTTATGGTATAATGTACACCAGGCATTTTTATAATTAAGTGCATAGCTATATTGTTTACATATGCAGTACTCATGAGCCCAGACAAGCATGAAACATGTTTATAGCTAGCAGAATTTAGTTTATCAGCCTGCCTGTATTATTAAAAACTTGTATATAATATGGAATTCAGGAGCCAGTGTGCTGAAATATGCCTCTCCACAAGAGAAAAAATACATTATCTCTGATGATAACTCAATGAAAGGTGTTTTGCAAATACTTTTACAAAGTGATTTTTATGTTTTGCTGGAGGTCTTTCTAGCTAATTTGCATATACACCTGCCATGGAAAATTTTTTGACATTTGTTTAAATGTTATTTGGTATTTATATTGAATGTACATCAGGCTCTTTTATAAGCTATGTGTTTGAAAGGCTAGGTAGTTTCTTTACTTATGCTGTAATGATGTGCATAAAGAAGGGAAAACATGTCTTCTATTAATGTCGTTTGGCTCAGAGGTTTGAAGGCATTTTTAAAGATATGTGCGTCATTGTACACTGCCACTGTACTATTAGATGTACTAATATATTTATTTATCCTCTGGTGAAAAAGCAGACTTGCATATGTTTCTAGAAGTTTTTTTTTTTAGCTAGGGTCCTTCTGGTGGTGTTTACTGTTTGTTATTTTTCTTGACATAGCAGTAAGCCTTTAAGTGCTAGACATATCGATCACACTTTATGCCATTCATATATGCTTGTTAATGTGTGACTCAGGCTGTATTCTGTAGCCACTTTCTAGCTGCAGACAGTGTTTTACAGAATACCCCCTTTCATCTTTTTTAAGTTGATGCTTGGACATGTCTGGTCACACAACATATGCTGCAATCCTACGTTTCACTTTGTGATAGTCTACTTTTAGATAAATATGGAAAATAATGTATGTACTAAAAAATGGCCATAATTTGAGTTTGGTTTGATGTAAGGCTTAGTCTACCCCCACTGTTTCTTGAAATTATTTTTATTGTAATTTACTGAGACTAATGAAGTATAATGAAAATGACCAGTTGCCTGATGGCAACAGTGAAGTGTGTTGACTTCAAATGGTAATCACTAAATGCCATATTGGCGTTTAGGATGATGTCACTTAGAATTAAACACAGAGTACTGCATGTATCTAACCAGGCATTTACACAATTGGAGCTGCCCCAGAGGTTTCTCACTAAAAAAGTACAAAGTGTTGACACATGTCTTATGCAGACTGACTAAAGACCCTATCCCTTTACTCCATCTCATATCGTTTATTGACAGGGGACTTATGCCTGACCTATAAGGCATTCTCTGATCCAGCCCTAATGAAAATGTTACATATTCACAAGAAAAATTATATGAAGGTTACATTTTCCATGGATCTGAACCTCATTTGTGACTCTAACAGAACTTGCAGGAGAGTCAGATTCTTATCCCAAAGGCTACCTTATCTATGGAATAACCTCTCATCTTTATAAACAAAATCCATACCTCACTCTCTTCAAAAAGAATTTGGATAAATGGATGGGGAACCGTAAATTCACTCCTGGGGTACTGCCCATGTCCCTTATGGACAGAGGCAGTCTGTAAAATGACTCAGGGCTCCAGCACCTAAAGACCCACTACCCTGATACTATACCATTCCATATCTGGTAAATTAGGATACAATATTGTCATATCATGGGTATTATTAGCTAGGCTTGTAAAGGCTCTTGTGCCATTAGCCGAGTAATCACCTATGACCCTATGAGTGTCAGTGGACATGATGCCTTGAACTGAACCACCAACTAGAGGATTGTAAGCATGAAGCAGGGCTCAAGAGACCCTTATTTCTTAGCCTCAGAGAGGGCTACATGAGTAAGGGTGAGAGATATGTGCTGGAAGAATAAAGTGTTGCTTATATATGAGTGCAAAACAACTCAAACGGAAATATAAGATGGAAGGGGTGATGGACAGCTTTTGAAATGTAGCAGTGGCAGCTAAGGGCACAGGCAAGTGGTATCTAGAGAATATGAGGAGGAAATAGAGCTGTGTGTATATATATATATATAATGTTGGTTAGCAACTTGCATGAATAGATACACATATACAGTACATGAGTAAGGCAAGCCAAAAAATAGAAACAATATCATTCTTGAAGTAAATTAGATTATCGTGTAAGAAGTCAGACACTCAGAAGGAGGTAAAGCAGAAACAAACTTCAAAATAATAAAAATGGTTACAATATATTCTGTCAAATGCACATCTTGATGCCAGAGGATCTTTTTTTTTTAAACACCTTTATTGAATTATCACTTGTGACATAGGTGCATTTACATTTATATAAAAGCAATTAGACTGCATTAACAAGTTAAAATTAACAAGCAATATGTTTCACATATACTGCTATATATCCTATAACCTAAGTAACATTACATAAATTATTCAAATCCTGACCCTTTTTTTTAAAACACATCTTTATTAAAAGATCATTTACGGCATGAGTGATCATACCTTTATATAAATGAAAACAAACCACACCGACACAATCCTAATTGCAAGCATTTTACATCACAAACCATAATGACACACTCCCACTTGCAAACATTATACATCATTTATAATCTACCCAATTGTTTTTCAGTCAAACATTACATAGCTCATTTAAGTACTGCCTTCTTTTAAACCTCATTCCTCCCCTGTATGTATTGTTCCCACAATCCCCATTTTTCCTGTGTAGTTTGCTTTTTCTAAAGATTTCAGTTCCAGCTGTTTTATCTCTGTTACTATATTCACTAATTCTAATATAGCTGGTTTATTTATTTATTTTACATTTATTTACCCGAAAATTCCGACTGGGTGGGCTGCTTATTTTCAGTGGAGGCCTGTGGAGAAAAACTCCATTATGAACAATTGCAGACTATAAAATAGCAAGAATACATTACAGCAGGTTTAAAACAATGCCCTTGAATACAAGAAATGCTTCAGAAAATCCAATTGTAAATTTGATGTACACAGTTACACAAGTTACACTTAGGGGTTGCCAAATATAGTAAGATAGTGAACATAATACAATGAAAAACACATAATTAAATACAAGTGATAGCATTTTTAAGAAAATAGAGTAAGGCTTATGCATTTTATTCTTGAATAATAGAGTTTATGAATAAGGTTATCGACACAGGGGAAAGGTACTCAGGTTGACAAGAAAATGTACAGTATATACAGAAATAGACAACTATATGGGTAACGGGGAGAACTAGGGAAAGTAGATATCACACTATGTTTTTATGCCTAGGAAACATATATCGCCAATAATCAAGAGTATATTAATTTAATAGTTTAACCTGAGTCAGAACAGCTACACATCCATGAGGTAGATAGATGAGATTTGAGAAGGGTTTTGAACTTGCCTTTATTGGCTATAGATCTTATGTTTAGGGGTAAGGCATTCCAGATTTTTGCAATGTAGTTGGAGTACAGGGAGTCACCTGAGCTATTCTTACTTCTGGTTTTGTTCATTAGAGATTTATTACTGGATTGTAGCGAGCACTTACTTGAATATGATTTAGTAGGCCTGTTAGAGATGGAGTTTAGATTTTGATTTCCATTTTATAGTAATTGCTTTTTGGCAGCCACCATACTTAGAGACAGCAAGGCCTTACCATGTCTAGGCAATTCTGATTCTGTATCATAGCTCAGAAAATCATCTCCTTTGTTATACCAATCTGCCCACCCAGCATCTCTGACAGTGCATCCTGCAGGAAATCCTTAAAGATCATAAATCTTCTAGATTTTGTTGTATATTTGGGAGACATACATATATCCTCCCACTGCTTCTTTAACTCAAAAGTTGCTTTTGTTAATATCAGGAGACTTTGAACATTGGTTAGTCGAGTGTTTCTGTGGTAAGAAGCACATGCAGATAAGTAAGAGTTTGCCAATTAGGGTTATAATAAGGGCTATGTAACAGGGATACGTTTTATGGCTTGCCTGTGAATGTTTTAGTGTGTGTGTGTGAGACAGAGAGACTGTTTTTAGGTTAGCTAAGTAAGGGCTAGTTAAGGAGATAAATAAACATTTTATACGTGCGATGGTGTTTGTATAGTATGTGTGTGTGTGTGTGTGTGTCTGTGAGTAGAGTGATTTTGTGCCTCATAAAAACAGATCTACAGAATATGAGTTTTTCCAGTTCAGCCTGATTTGTAGGGAAATTACAGGGCCAGATACAGCACTAGGTGACCTAGGCAGCTGGCTAATGTCCAGTGCTGGCTGAGAGGCCCACTTTGACCATAACAAAATTACTCTGCTCCAAAGACCTCCTAGAAGAAGTACACATAACAAATACCCTCAGCAGCCCCTAATGCACAACACCCACATCAACACATAGAGCCACATCTCATGGAAACTACTTCTAAGCCCATAAGGCAAACCACCACACAATCCAGCATTCTGGTCTTTGGAGACTCCATCATGAGACACACTGATGTCCCACTCACCAGGCTGATTAAGGAGAAAGTCACAGTCAGTTGCTTATCAGGGGCTAGGATCTGCCACCTTATGCACACACTCAGGTCTTTGGACTACAAGTACCAGTATGATTCAGTCATAGTCCACGTGGGAGTAAATGACCCGAGATGTACATCTATAGACTATATGAAAAGAGACATCATGGAGCTGTTGCAATATGTGTCTCAGGCTGCTATGAGCCTACAGCATTTTACCTTCTCCAGGGATGATGCCACAATACGAATGAAGGATGACTGAATTTAATAATTGGCTTAGTTTCTGGCGTCATTCTGAGGGGGTGCAATATTTATCAGCATGGAAGGAGACGGTCAACAGATGATACTGCTTTGCCATGGATGGTCTGCACATCTCCCCTCTAGGCTTTTGAATATTAGCTAAAACATTATCTTCCCCCCATAGTGCCTTTTTTAGGCAATGCCAAACTGAAAGTACTTCCAACATAGGAAATGAAAACCAAGAAAATCTAAAGGTATTACTACTCAATGCTAGGAGTCTAAACAACAAACACCACTCCCCAGAAGCTCTCTTCACCCTAGAAAATGCTGACATCTGTGCGGTCACTGAGACATGGTTTAAAGCCATGGAGAGCACACCAACAGTGCAAAGTTATAATTCCTTCCACACATTTAGACCAGCTACTACACAGACAGGGACTAAAGGTGGAAGTGTCTTGATTTACATCAAAAATATATACCTCAAGGCTAATCAGACAGGACAATGCACTTGAGCTGCTCCATGTTTAAATCACCATAAACAAAATCCAGTACCTCTTTCTTGCAAGCTATAGGTCCCCCTCTGTAACTCAGGAAACCCATACCATGTATTTAAACTTATTGGAAACACTCACCATCCAACACAATGCCATATTCATGGACAACTTTAATTATACCACTATTAACTGGGAATCCTATATGTCACCAAATGTACAGGCAGAGAGATTCCTGGATTTTGTAAACACAAACTCCCTGGACCAGACTGTCAATATAACAACTAGGGATGCAACCATGGAGCTGGTCCTCACTAATATGGGGGAGTGCCGCACACCTTCTACTTTAATGTCTTCTCTTCCCTAGTAAGGTTAGACCACAAAATGGTATCCTTTGAATTAAAAATAAAACTTGAGCCCCCAGCTAAACCTGGAATATTCAGGAACTACTCTAAGGCTAAATTCATGCTACTAAGTGATAACCTGGCAAAATTTCAAGCCCCATAAAACCTGAGAGCACTGCTGCCTATGCAGAACTGTTCACAGAAACCCTGCACAAGCATGTTAACAGCTGCACAGAGGCAACTGTACCCACCAGGAAGAAGTACAGAACTAACTCAAAAAACAAGCCACCCTCATGGAATCACAAAATCAGTAGGCTGTATATATAACAGAAGGAAGAAAATCATGGCAAAAATTAGGAGGTGCAGCATCCAGCAGGGTAAAAGCACTCTCATCAAACTATACAAACAACTGAGAGGAAAAATAAAGTCTACCAAAGACAAATTTGAGGTAAATTTGGCCTCCCAATCCGAGGACAACCATAAGGAATTATTTAGCTATGCCCACAACCTCAAAGGCAATACACAATTGTATGCAAAGCTCATTGTAAATGGAGCCACCTATAATGAACCAGAAGTTATAGCAAACCTACTGGCCAATAAATTGAGCTCCAATTTTACACCTCTCTCCCCCTTAACCTTCCATTAGGAAACACCATCAAATATAACTCCCCATACTATCACTAGGGAACAAGTATTTAATGCTCTCTCTAAGGACAAGAACACTTCTAAATATCATGAAACAGGAACTATCAGGCCCTCTGGAATTGATGTTTAACTGTAGCCTCCAAACAGGCTTTTGCATCATGAATAGAGAACAGCAACAGTCATCCCTCTGTAAACTACAGACCTATAAGTCTCACTTGTCTTATATGTAAATCCATTAAAAGAATTATAATGGAAATGGTAAATAGTGATATGGTAAACCTTCAGATACTGGACCCAACCCAGTTTGGTTTTGTTAAGGGCAGGTTATGCCTACTCAACCTGGTGGACTTTTTTGAGACATTCACCAAAGCAATGGATGAGGGAAAAATGGTTCACACTGCCTACCCTGATCTGGCCAGGGAATGTGACACAATACCCCACTCTCAGTGGATAGCCAACTGACTCACAGACAGGATGCAGGAAGTTAGAACTGAGGAGTCCACCTCTACAAACAGGCCAGTCACAACTGGAGTCCCACAAGGATTGGTCCTTGGACCACTTCTTTTTGGCATTTACTTCTCGGAAGTCAAGGCCAATGTCAGTGGTCTCTGCCTGACTAAATCTTCAGATGATTGCAAATTAGGAGCTGTCATTGAATCCCACACTGACACAAATGTTCTCCAGAAAGGGCCGACACAGACAAACAACTGGTGTTAGAGCCATGGACTAAAACTAAATGTCAAGCAATGCATAATAGTATCCTTTGGGAAGTTATCCACCCTGGTAAATATCATATTGACAACACACCCCTCAGAGGTGACCCAGTAGTCAGGGACTTAGGGACACACATAAACAGTAATCTAGTATTTGGCTATCACGTGTCTACAGTAGTGAGGAAATCATTCTATGTTGCACAACTTATAAACAATGGTATGGCATCTAGGTCCAAGGAAGTCATTGTTCCACTGTATTTGGCATTCATCAGACTTATTATTGAGTACAATGCCCTCTTTGGTATGTACCTAAGCATATCCAACAGTTGGAATGTCCACACAGGTGCCTCACTAAAGGAATAAAGGGCATAACTAAACTGTCCTATGTAGACTGCCTCAAGGCCCTATCATTGAAGTCGGTCTTCTACAGGCTTTTGAGGGGAGATCTATGCCTGGCATACAGGGCATTGACAGGCACCACTCTGATGGACCTCCTGCATATCCACAAAATGAACAGCACCAGAATTCCCATTCTAAAGACTTAAACCTTGCCTGTGATATAAATAGGACCTGCTGGAGATACAGGTATGTATCCCACAGACTACCCCATCTCTGGAGCATCCATGTGAAGCAAGAGTTTCTCCCTAACCCAATTCAAGTGTAACCTGGACAACTGGATGGAAAACAGGAACTCTATCCCTGGTTTGGCACCTATGTCTCTAATGGGCACAGGCAAGATGTAAATGGTTCATTCCCCAGGCCCCTGCTTGTAAATGTTACATCTCCCAAGCCTCTGCTTACACTTACCAAGGGTAACAGAGCTTGTCAGAGATTTGGGATCCATAGCTAGGCTTAAAAAGGCCCTTGTGTTCTTTAACCTAGTAAACACCTATGAACCTAAGAGATTTGGATTCACACACAGAAGTTAGCATGTACTGGAGTTTAGCTTTATCTGTCAGCACAGCCCCACCCCATCTTTCAGCACATCAGCATATAGATAATCAGCCCATCCATCTGTCAGAATTGCACAGCCCCACCCCATCTGTCAGCACTGCATAGCCCCACCTCACAACCTAGCCCCATCTGTTAGCGCAGTGTCAGCACACAGACAGACATTCAGCCCAGTCATCTGTCAGCGTAACACAGCCTCACCCCATCTGTCAACAGCATCAGCACATAGATATTCAGCCCAGCCATCTGTCAGCACAGCATCAGCACATAGATATTCAGCCCAGCCATCTTTCAGCACAGCACAGCCCTGCCCCATCTGTCAGCACAGCATAGCCTCAACCCACAGCCCAGCTCCATCTATTAGCACAGTGTCAGCACATAGACAGACATTCATTCCAGCCATCTGTCAGCATCACACAGCCCCACCCCACAGCCCAGCTGTGTCTGCCAGCAAAGTGTGTCAGCACATAGAAGGAAGGTCACCCCAGCTGTCAGTGCACAAACCTGGCATGCTAAACACATGATATTTTGAGAAAATTGAATTGATTGAGCAGGGATGAGTTTAGAGCACAAAAGAAACTTGATGCACATGAACACAAGATGGTCAGAGAGTGTGTGTGTGTGTGTGTGTGTGTGTGTGTGTGTGTGTGTGTGTGTGTGTGTGTGTGTGTGTGTGTGTGTGTGTGTGTAAAACAGTTTCTGTTAACTCAGAAGATTTTGAAAAAATTATTTGAGCAGGGAAGTTTGTACAGCATGAAAGAAACTTAATATCAACAGAATCAGGGACAAATACAAAAATAATCAGGGACAATCAGAAGACACTTTTAAAATATTAATGCTATTAACATGAGGTGCTGACAGAATAAGAGAATGTGAATAGAATGTGAACTAAAATGCATTTTCAAAAATAAAACAAGCCTACATCTAATTAGCGTAATTATTTATTAAGTGTAATTCACCACCTTTTCTAAAACAAGTCACCAATTTTAAGGGAATTAAAGGGACAGAGCTAAAATCTGAGTCAAAATAAGTGACATCTGAGAGGTATAAACACAGGACTGTGTGTGTGTGTGTGTGTGTGTGTGTGTGTGTGTGTGTGTGTCTCCAAGGGGGTTTCTGCATACTCAGATGGATTTGACTGAAATATTACACAAAATTCATATGGACTCACAAAACTGGATTTACAGACAGACGCAGACAATTCAGATAAGGTAAATAGGGACTACTATTAGTGATTAATATTCACTTTTCTCTCAAGTTACTTGCTTAAAGTCACACAATCAAACCATGTACTTATGAATTCGAGAAACAGCTTATTATAAAGCTTAGAGCCTTATTCCACTGCATCAACCACTAGACTTTTATTAGGATTTTCATTTCCTGATATATCACTTGGGATTACAGTCAGTCAATAAACTGCTTCCTATAGACTCATGAACACGTCACTCAGACAGTGCTCCTGGTTCACCCCTGAAAAGAGACACTTTGTACAGTTTACTTGGCTGCCAAATAGTTAAAACAAAATTCTATTTAAAGTTAGTCTTTGTCCAGAATTTTTGAGCAAAGAATTTGTGAGGTATTTTGTCCATTACTTTTAAAAAATTGTGGCTGTCTGGCAAATTGTTGTGCACTGCAGTCATTACACAGTGGCAGACATGAGTTTCAGACTTTGTATCCTGCAGAAAATGATTGCTAATGCAAAGCTTTTTTATTCTTGCAACTTTCTAAGTATGTAAGAGAAACATGTATAATCTTTTCCTGATTTTAAGGTCTGTGTTTCTGATTTGAGCTAAGAAGATGAGAGGGCAGAAGGGATTTGCAATGGGCATCCGGTCCTTTATGAATGTATTCATTCAATTGTTCTCAAGCAGATTTATGAGGTGAACAGTCATGCAAGTGATGGTTGTATATGTGTGTAGAAATACTTGGCTCCTGCATACTACAATATTTATGGTGTAAAGGAAGGAAATGACTGTAATAAATAGAAACATCATCATATGAGCAATGTTCTTTAGGTATAATCCTTGGTTTCCTTGCTTTGACTGTTTTTTATTTATTTTTATTTATTTGTTTCTTGATATTTGTTTACCAGGAACATCCAACTGGGTAATAAATATCCATTTTCAGTGGAGACCTAGGAAGAAAAACCTCCAGAGAGTTAGATAATATAAAATAAAACAGTAGTATAGTTGTAACTGAAAAAAAGCATATAGAAATACAATTTGACAGTGGAATATAAAGGAAACAAGAAAGCATGAGAAAACACTAGTAATGTAATAATAAAAGATGACAATTAAATATGGTAATCATTACAAAAGTATTAGTAGAGTCTGTTATGCTAAGGAAAAAAATATAAAAATAGCTGCACATCCCCCAAAGAATGGGAAGAGGGCAGGCGTTGAAAGGGACAGATATAAAGGATGATGAGAGGTTAGTACGAATGTGAATTATTTGTTGATGTTGATCATACAGGTGAGGTGCATGAGAGTAGCAATGAGTTATTGAGAAAATCTTAGACAGAGGACTTAAATACATGGGGGCTAGATACAGTTTTGATTGAATTTGGGATAGAGTTCCATCATTTGGTTATGAAGTATGAGTATAGACCTTGTCTCTTGCATTTTTTTGGTTGATAAAGTTCAAGCAGGTTTTATCTTGAGAGCACAGAGGGCAGTTTGGGAGATAGCGATGAAGTATTGAGGAGACAGAATGTAAAGTAGCGGGGTTATTTAATTTTTTTATAGGTTAGAAAAAGTTGCATATTGGCTAATTGATATGGGAGTTATAACAGTCGAGAGCACATAATGCAGACCAATGATGAGCATTATCTAATTATAACATTGCTCCACTTTTGATTTAAGAGAGAGCTGATGTTATTCAAATTAGGTAAGCCATGTTATTCAAATTAGGTAAGCCATAGAGAAGAGAGGGTAAAAGATAAGAATTAGCTAGGGTGATTCTGCTAGAAGGAGTAAGGATTTTTTTTGCTCTATACAGCAGACCTAGATTTTGATGAGTTTTTTTATGCAGTTTTGTATGTGAAGATCAAACTCTAAGTTGTCACCTATGGTGACTTCAAGCAGTTCGGTACGGGGTAACTACTTTGATAGCTGTATTGTTGAGACAGGTAATATGAAAGTTATTTTCATCATTGACATGGGACTTAAGAAAAATAGTAATAGTTTCTTTTTGGGATTAAGTAAATTCTGGTTTTGATGCAGCCACAGTTCAACTGAGATGAAGGCATCTTATACCATGGATTGTAGTTTTAGTGGATTGTCAGATGAAGAGATGAGAGTTGAGTCATCTGCATAGTGAATAAGGCAAGCTTGCTGAGATGTGGTATATAGGTTATTGGTGAAATGTTAAAGAGTAGTGGACTGAGAATACAGCCTTAAGAAACACCGGATTTAACTAGGAGAAAAGGAGAGAAAAGAGAGCCATTTGACAGACTGATATCTTTCATGTAATTAGGGAACCACAGAAGAGCTGGTTTGGAAAGGCCTAAAGTTGAGATTTGAATCAGAAGTTTCTCATGTGATACTGTATCAAAGGCTTTTGAGAGATGCATAAAAACAGAAGAAATAAACATTCCTTGGTCTCTAGCCTTATTAATGGCATCAGAAAAGTTGAGGAGGGCTGTAGTAGTGGTATGACGTGGTTGGAAACCATGTTTTGTTGGTGTTAGGAGATCATGCTTTAAGAGATACTGAAGAAGTTGCTAATGGATACTCTTTTCCAGGCTCTTAGAAGAGGGGGACAGAATGGTAATTGTCCTAAAGCGAGAGATTTCAGAAGAATTACATCCATTATGGAGGGGAATAATGAAGAATTGTTTGGATAGACAGGGATATAAAAGTCTTGAATTGATCTGTGATAAGAACTGAAACAGGGTATGAGAGTCTGCAGTGAGCTTACAGTACTCAGCAGGGAGATAATCATCAGCAGAAGAGGGTTTCAGTTTCTTTAGCAGCTAATATATGAAGTGGAGAGGGGACAGGTTGGAGATTAAAGGCAGGGATGTCAGAGCTAGTAAAGTTTTGTAGCTGATTAAATTGTTGGGGTAAGAGAGCCTATGATGTTGATGAAGAAAGTGTTAAATTTTGTAACTGTTTCAGAGGGGTATAAGTCAGGATATGGGTTTGGTGAGGAAGGAAAGCCAGGAGAAAGAATTTTCATAACTGAGCTCCAGAATTTCTTTGGATTTTTTTGTGATTATTTTGTGGGTTTGTGTAATAATTTTTTGTCTAGGTAAATTTGCTTCTTGGTGAGATTACTTATCTTTTTGTACAGATTTAAGGTTTGAGGGGGTTTATTTTGTGCCATTGTTTCCATGCTTTCTCTGTCATATATTTGCATGAGAATTCTGGATGAATCATCCAGCCAGGAGGGTTGAGAAGTTTTTAGTCTTTTATTTCTGGTAGGGGCAAGGGTATTTACATTATTCATGAATGTATTGCTGAATTTGTTAATGGCTTTGTCTAAGGGTAGGGTTTTGAGTGGAGACAAGTTAAAGGATTTTAGTACATTATTAAGAATGGCAGGATGAAAGGTTGAAAGATTTTGGATAGTTATACACTGATGTGTTTTTTTAGCTGGTGGGCCATTTCTCTTTTGGGGAATATCAGGTAGTAAACTGAGTTATCATACTTACTGGGGTTAGAGACATGATCCAGTTGAGGACACAATTTTATGATTCAATTTGTTGAGTCAAGTAGGAGGAGCTGAATGCATACAAGTTAAGACTAGTAGCAGAGGTGTTGGATGTCACAGATAACCAGCCATTGTTGATGTCGCCTAAGATAATAGTTTCAATAGTGACATTTGTAATTATACAGAAAATAATTTCTTCTAATAAGCTAATATTCTTACCTGGTACTATGTAGAGGGAAGCTATATATAGCTTCTGATGTTTATTAACATTGAAAAGAGAGATAACAAGTTTTGTTTTGGAAGGCTTGTATGTTAGTTTTGAGGAAAGATATAGTTAGACAGTTACTGTGTACAATAACAATGCCTCTCCCTGTTTTGTTTAATCTGTCACATTAAATTATATTTTAGCCAGTAGATAGAGTTTCAGAATCTTTTCCATGGGGATTTAGTCATATTTCAGCAATGACAGTGATTTCTTGGTGAGTATTGAAAAAACCATGCTTGTAGGTGTGTAACTTTGTTTAGAATACTACAAATGTTAATGGAGTAAGGAGACTTTTTGTGGGTATTGTAAGGATTAGGGACAGAAGAGGGTGGAATGGATGAGGCTGAGGGACTGGGTTTGGGATGAATGTCACCACAAAGAGTGATTTTAGAGAAGAGTGGATTGGTATTAGTTAGTTTTTTTATAAAGTTTATACTATTATTCCAAGTTATGTCAAAGTGACCTAAATGGTTAGATGTTTTGTATATGAAAAGGTAAATAGGTTGGATATTTTATTTTATTTTATTTTATTTTTTTTATTTTACATTTGTTGACCGGGCTAGTCTGGCTGGATACATGTCCATTTTCAGCAGAGGCCCGAGGAGAAAAGCTCCACTAATAAACAGTAGCTAAACAAGTATAAAAAAGTATACAAAGCATGCACGCAAGAAAGGGAAAATTTTCATGTAGAATAGTAATGCTGAGGCAATTTGATAAAAAATAAACAAACAAAGGTGCAGAATCATTATGACTTAGTATTTACTGTAGAAGACTGCTGAAAGAGAGTAGAGGGGGGGGGGATGGGACAGATGAAGAGTCTATAAATATTTACATAAATTAACAAAATAGTAGCAGATATGTTGTGCCAGGTACTACTTTTTGGAAAGAGATTGAGATAAAGGAGATCTGGATCTAGGTTAGGTAAAGGGAGAAATGACAGGTAGCTGAGAATTATGGCAAGTAACAGAAGATGAGGTAATATAGGAGAAATAAACAGGGGTGGATATTAAATAGATTTGAAGAAATAGGTATGAAGGAGGGTTTAGCCTGAGTTTAGACAGGGTGGCTGGTAGTGTGAGAGTATCATGGTAGATATTAAGGTGGTTAAGGTGTTCGCCTCCCATGCACAAGGTACAAGGTAGGATCCTGACCTCCAACCAATGCCTGTTTGAAGTTTGGATGTTCTCCCTGTGTCACCATGAGGTTTCTCCTATGTCTGAAAAACATGCTGAATGTTTCCATCTCAAATTCACCAATGAATGGAGCTGTGGGCAGCAGAACAGACTCTACATGGTGCCCTATAGGGGGAAGAGTTGTACAGACCAACCACTTTGGGCATCTGTTGTGGTGCGCAGTATCCTCAAGATAGGAGAACACAGATCACAGACTGCGCACCATGGTAGGGCTAGCCACTCAACAGTGTAAAATATGGCTCTAGGTGATTTGGTCATGTTGACTAACATCACCAAAAATGGACATGGGTAGTTACCGGTAGTGGATTGAGGACCCGGCCTACTGTAACCCACGCCAGGGACCCGTGCTAACAGTGGGAGGGATATATGCACCCCTATTGGTCAGTGTGTGCCTGCCATAAAGCCCAGCAGTCCTAGGTCAATAAGGTACGGGCTGGCTAGTGTCTAGTTGCCCAGCCTGGGTTACCTGGGATAGCTCTGTTGAGCAAAAGCTGGATGTAAAACCAAACAACCTGACAAACATGAACTGAGAATTGCTACGCTTACTGTAGCTTCACTGATAGGACACAGCTTGGAAGTGGATGACATGATGACATGGAGGAGGCTGGACATCCTGTGTATCCAGGAGATGAGATGGAAGGGCAGTGCAGCAAAGCCACTTGGCATGGGATCCGGAGTCTACTACTCAGGTGAAGGGCAGGCTAGAAATGGTGTAGGAATTGTGGTGAGAGAGAGAGGTTTCAGAAGGCAGTAAGGGATATCATCAGAATTAATGACAGATTCATGGCAGTCAGACTCCAGTGTAATGATAGGGCAGTATTCATAATCTCAGCCTATGCCCCACAACAAGGTTGTGATAGTGAGGAAAAAAGTGCATTCAGACAGCAGCTGCAGGACCTACTAGATAAAGTAGGGCAACATGAATTGTGTTGATAATGGGTGACATAAATGCACATATTGGGACAGACAGAACAGGATATGAGGACTGCCTGGGTCCACATGGGTAGGGAAACAGGAATAAAGAAGGCAAAGCCATTCTAGACTCCTGTCTGGCAAGTGGCTTGATAGTAGCCAACACATTGTTCAGAAAGAGAGACAGCCACAAGATCACATACAAGAGTAGTCAACATGCAACTTCAGGTAGATTTCCTCCTAGTAAGGAAAAGGCACTGGGGCAGAATCCATGATTGCAAAGTTGTCCCCAGTGAAACAGTCGGCCCATAACATAAACCAGTAGTTGCCACAATCAGGTGCAAGCAGTGGCCAGAGAAGGCTCTGAGGTCAACAGAGACCAGGCTGAAGACCTGAAAGTTGACTGGAGAAAAATTGCAACAGTTCAAGGAATTACTCAGGGCTCTAGCACCCCAAGAAGAGGAGGAAATAGGTGGAGTTGAAGAAGAATGGCAGTGCCTAAAAGCAGCATGTGTTAGGACTACAGAAAAGATATGTGGCCGAGCCAGGTATGGAAATAAGATACATAAGGAAAGCTGGTGGTGGAATGCAGAAGTCCAGGAAGTCATCAAAAGAAAAAAAGGAGTGCAGGAAGAAGTGGGAGACAGAAAAGACTGACCATGCTAGGATGGACTACTGGTTGGCTAACAAAGAGGCTAAAAAAGAAGTTGCAATAGCAAAGAATAGGGCATCGGAGGCACTGTACCAACTTCTGAAAAGTGATTCAGTAAGAGGCACAAAGAAACTATACCAGGTTGCAAGGCAAAGACAGAAAGATAAAGAAGATAGTCAGACACCCTTCATAAGGGATGCCAGCAACAACCTGCTCATCAGCCCAGAGGACATCAAAGAAGAAGTATTTCCAGCAGCTTCTGAATGAAGAAAACCCCCACAGAAGCTGTACTGCCCCAGAAACAGCCTATGATGAGAGAAGAAGAGGAGTCCACTCTAGAAGAAGTAAGAACAGCACTAAGAAAGATGCAGTCAGGGAAAGCAGTAGGCTCAGATGAGGTCACAGCAGATATGGTAAAGATGCTGGGTGAGATAGGGGAAAAATGTCTCCTGAAGATACTAATAGCAGTGTGGAGAGAAAGGCGTATCCCAGATGACTGGAGAATAAGCATACTTGTGCCGGTGTACAAGAACAAATGAGACATCCACAACTGTGGGCAGTACAGAGGCATCAAACTCCTATCACATTTCAGAGAATAGAGATACAAGGGAAGATAGTGGATCAGGTAATCAGCTTCAAGTATCTGGGAGGAGTAGTTGAGGAGAAGTGTAGTCTGACTGAATAAATATAGAGGTCAAAGCTAGAATCAGAGGGGCTGCAGCCAATGGGCATAGAGTATCAGGTGTAGTCTGACAGAAAAAATGCCAAAGAAGCTGAAAAGTAAGGTGTACAAGACATTGGTGTGACCAGTACTACTGTGTGGTACAGAAACATGTGCAGTAAAGGCAGAACAGCTGAAGAAGCTAGAGGTGATGGAAATGAAGTGCCTGAGAAAGGTGATAGGATGCACACTGTGGGACAGACAAAGAAATGAGATAAGAGCAGAAGCCAAAGTAGCACCAATTGCAGAAAAGATCAAAGAGAACAGATTACGGTGGTTTGGACATGTGTAGAAAAGCAGAAGACAATCTAATGAGGAAGATTTGGAACAGACAGGAATAATGTAAGAGGAAGTGAGGACATCCAGCAAAGAGGTGGATGGATTGTGTGAAAGAAGATCTGTGACAGCCAGGCATAAGTGTTGAAGAAGGCAGGAGTTTGGGACTGAATTGAGAGAGTTGGCAACAGTTAACACGATACCCTGACCCCATGTAGAAAAATGGGAAAAAGGTGGCTGATGATGATGATGATAAAATTAACAGTAGAGATGTGAAGATGCAAAAGTACAACATGGTAGATAGGACTATGGCGTAGTTAAGGAGAGATTACTGTTGAATGAAAAGGAAAAGATGTTAAAGAAGAAGGGAAGAAGGTAAGGGAAAAAAGAAGAGAGCGGAATTGGTTTTCTGGAGATTCCATGCAGGGGTGGTTCCTTATTACAGGGATGGAGAAAGGTACTTTTTAACTGAATATAGTCATTTAGAGAAATGTAGAATAGACTGTCCAATCTTGGAGCTCAGGCAGGTATGACCCTAGCTGTGAGTAGCATCCTGCCATCACCCAGAATGATACCACAGTACAAGGACAAAATGATTGACTTCAACAACTGGATAAGCTTCTGGTGTCAATCTAAGGGGATCCAGTATCTGTCTGCCTGGGATGACATGATCAACAAACCACATTGCTTTGCCAGAGATGGCCTGCACCTGTTGCCCCTGGCATTCCAGATACTGGTTATGGCTCTAGCCACCCCTATAGTGCCTTTTTTAGGCAAGGTTCAAATGACAAATTTACCACGGTAACAGGTACAAGCAAGCAGAATTTGAGGGTATTGCTACTCAATGCTAGAAGTTTAAACCTCAAAATGCACTCACTTGAGGCACTCCTTAAAATGGAGAACATTGACATCTGTGCAGTGACAGAGACCTGGTTCAAGGCTCCAGAGAGTACCCCTGCATTATCAGGCTATAATTCATACCACACCTTTAGGCCACCTAACCCGGACCGAAACACTAAAGGTGGAGGCATGTCCATATTCATTAAGGATATCCATACCTCCAGGCTAGTTGCTCAGCATAATGCATCTGAGATTATACAAGTGCAACTAACTCTGGGCAAGACCACAATCCAAATTGTAGCTTGCTACAGATCCCCCACCATGCCCCAGGAGTCCCACTCCTCATTTCTTGATACACTGGAAAATATTAGGGTACAACCTAACACCCTAATAATGGGTGATTTCAACTACCCCACCATTAACTGGGAAAGCTACTCATGTACCAACTCTTGTGCTCAACGTTTTCTGGAATTCATAAATTCCAATGCCTTGGATCAACTTATCCACACCCCCACCAGGGGCAGCAATATCCTAGACCTGGTTTTTACCAACATGGGCAACCGGTGCTCCACACCAGAGGTCAATTCCTCGCTGGTCAGATCCGACCACAAGCTAATCACCCTAGACATCCACATCCCTCCCCCACCCCCATTAGGGAAACCACACTCCAAAGCCAATTTCATGCTTCTTAAGACAGAAGTGGCAAACTTCATGACACCCATGCTGACGGACAATAGAGGTATGACTGCTGAATCCTACACAAATGCACTTTATAAGCACTTACACGAGTGCATGGATTGTGCAATCCCCAACAGAACCAAGATGCTATCCACCAAAAAAGGAAGCCAATCTGGTGGTCCCCTGCCATAAACAAACTCTACAACAGAAGAAAGAAACTGTTGCAAAAAAGAGTAAAATCCCACGATTGGAGGAACTCCCTGGTCAGCCTCAGTAAGAAGCTGAGATCCCTCATAACATCCTCCAAAGCTAGTTACGAAAACAAAATCACTACTGACTCTAAAGACAACCACAAAGCATTCTATAGCTATGTCAAGAATCTCAATGGCAACACTCAGATCTGTTCTGAGTTACAGCACAGTGGCACTAAATATAAAGAACCAACTGATATTGCTAAGATCCTGGCAGATAGGTTCAGTGCTAACTTTACCCCCCTCTCATCCCCTAAAGGGCCCATCTCTATACCGGAAGAATGCAAAGTTCCTGTAATCACAGCTGCACAGATAAAAAAACACTCTCCAAAGCCAAGAACACAGCATCCATGGGACCTGACAACATCCTGGGCTGCGATCTACATGAACTACAGAATGAACTGGCACACCACGTAAGTACCATGTTCAATCTTAGCCTCACCTCAGGCTATGTGCTCACTGAATGGAGCACAGCAACGGTTATCCCACTCCACAAAGGGGGAGCCACCACAGACCCTGGAAACTACCGCCCCATTAGCCTGACTAGCCTGGTCTGCAAGGCTATGGAACGTATCATCATGGAACTTATAAACAATGACATTGGTAATCTCCAAACTCAGGACCCCACCCAGTTCGGGTTTGTAAAAGGCAGATCATGTCTCCTAAACCAGACAGATTTCTTTGAAGTGGTCACCAAAGCCATAGGTGAGGGTAAGGTGGCTCACACAGCCTATCTAGATCTTGCCAAGGCTTTCAACACTATCCCCCACTCTGGAATTATAGATAAACTCACTAAACTTGGTATAAATCCATATGTCACAAGATGGGTTGCCAACTGGCTCACTGACAGAACCCACACTGTGAAAGTAGCAGACTCCAAATCCAACTTCAGACCAGTGACAAGTGGAGTACCACAGGGTTCAGTCCTGGGTCCTCTCCTGTTTGGTATCTACTTATCTGAAGTACAGGCTAACACATAAGGTCTTTGGCTAATGAAGTTTGCAGATGACTGCAAACTAGGAGCCGTAATCAAACCTCCAAAAGATGTGGACATCCTACAAAAGGGCCTCGCTGAGGCAGATGCCTGGTGTCAAAGCCATGGCCTCAAGCTCAATGCCAAAAAGTGCATTGTCATCCCTTTTGGCAAAAACTCTGTACCCATGAACTACCACATAGGTGGTAGTCTACTTAACACTGAAAGTGTGATAAGAGACCTTGGGACACAGGTGCACAGTAGTCTCTCATTTGATAAACACATCATCACAGAAGTCAGAAAATCCTTCTACGTGGCACACCTCATCACAAAAGGTTTCTCATCCAGGAAAAAAGAGGTCATTGTTCCCCTCTACTCCTCACTCATTAGACCCATTATAGAGTACAATGCCCTTTTTGGTATGTACCTCACAAGACATCTGCAACAACTGGAAAGGCCGCAGAAATACCTCACAAAGAGGATTACTGGCCTCAAACAGATGCCCTACGCGGACCGCCTCAAAAAACTGCAGCTTTACTCCGTCACATATCGCCTACTCAGAGGCGATGTCTGCCTAACACACAAAGCTATGTCAAACCCAGAGCTTTTGGACATGCTCCACTTAAAGAAATCCCAATCCCTCCGAGCTACATGCTCTAGGGACCTAAACCTGTTCACCACAGTAAACAGAACATGGTGGAGGGATAGTTTCCTGTCCCAGAGACTTCTCATACTCTGGAACAAACTACCTATCTATATCAAACAAAGCTCCTCATTAGCACTCTTCAAGAAAAATCTTGTTGATTGGATGGGAGATAAGAAATTCACCTTCTTCTGTGGCTCTGCTCAACAGTGGCACAGGAAAATAATTTTCTTGGGTGGCAAAAGCCAGGGTACCTTTTGGCTAGGTTTATATAGGCCCTAGGGCAAATAGCCTAGTATCTACCTATGACCTAAGGTGTTGTAACTGGAATAGGAAATAAATATTATAGTGATTGTAAGTTCTTTTTATATTCTGTAGCTCTGGGTGCTTACAGATGTATTTCAAGCACTCTAACTACAGCCTGAAATGGAATGCTACATTCCTTTTCCGTTACTATAACAGACAGCAATGCAGCTGGCGTATGTTTCTTCTCTGTCTTAGGAAATCCAATAGCTGTGTCACTAAATTAAATTAAGGGAGGCAATAATTGTATGGACTACTTCTAGATAATCCTAAGAAAACAGTATAAAGATGTCAGATGGGCCTGTGCCATAACCTATCCTAATGAAGTTTTCTCAAGTACAAAAGTTCACCAAGTGTGCCTGTAAAGTGGCAAACAGAGTTCAAGACATGAATGGATGCAGCTTTCCTTATTTAGTAAAAGAATAATGATATGCTCACATGCATGTATTTTCATGGGAAAAGCATGAGTTTTGTAAAACTCTGATTTGTTAAAATTGTTTCATACTATATGTGCCTCATATTTTAACTGTCTTTTAAATTATAAAACATGTTGTCTTGCGAGAATTCTGTGGGATCATGCTAGAAAATGACTGCTTCCCCCTCACGCACTGCAATTTGGAATAAATGTTATATTTGTATAGTCGGATATTCTCCCCGGGATTCATGAAGCTCGGCGCAAGGATGGTTTTAGCCTTCTGCCGAGCGTCCTCCTTACAGATGGTGCAACAGCACCATATGAATATTTATGAGGGCACGTTGCCGCACCCTCGACGTGTGCAGGAAACGTGTGCGAGTGCAGGGGGCATGTTTAAGTGCTCTATGGAGGCTTAAACATGCCCCCACAGTTGCACAAACTACAATGCTTACTATTAGAGCTCACCTCTAACAGTAAGCAATTAATTCAGTGTCCGTGGATACTGAAATGTATGCTAAGCATACAAGAGTGTCCACTAACATGGAAATAAAATCAAAGTAGTAAACACACAAGCACGTAGTGGAATGTTGAGCCCCGTCCCTAGAACTATCACAATTAGATTCCCTGTGTCCCTATTTTACATTTGTATTGCTTCATTATTGAAAGTGTAAGTGAAGCGCAGCATGTTTGCGCATCGTTGGCCTCTGCTTAGCGTAGCTTACACATC
>NC_056726.1:1842812237-1842817237 GCF_019279795.1 Protopterus annectens | reverse complement strand
TCTCAAAACATGTTGCATTAACACCTGCATCTTGTCAAGCCTGTACGTAAGACACAGGTCCCGTACATACTAATCTACAAACATACCATTGTACAATATAACGCCATTGGGTAGTGTAATAATACATGTAAGGGACAGACCACTGCAGTGACTACAAATGTTGTGGAAACTACAAGGATTTATTAGTTGTTAATTCAAATCTCTCTCTCTCTCTCTCTCTCTCTCTCTCTCACCCCTAGCATATGTGCAAAAATAACTGATTTACACAACTCATTTGGTATTTCTACACTCCTAATCTTTGTTGGGACATATGTCCTATTGGTTTATAAATATTCACATCTGTTTCTGTGCATGTGCCATGTTAAAATACTCCCATACTGATGTCCTGTTGCCATCAATGAATCCTGCATGTTGTTGTAATGGCCACTGTTTACCCATATATGCATGTGTTCTGCCTGCTCTGCAACTATTTTATATCTGGTGCCCTGGGTAATGGGAATACTTATGCATGCTGTTATAACTAATCGTGAATGCTGTTGACTATTACTAACCCATATCTGCCTTAAACATGCTACAACATAGCTCGTATGGGAAGGCCGGTCCCAGCGGACCCACCTATCCCACCTCAGCTGGCCATGGCACAGGGCACCAGCACATCTGGGGCCCAGCCTAGGACCTCCTCATCCGTTGGCCCTGCACCACCTTTGGGTGGAACCGCCAAAGGGGATGGGGCTCACCCCCCCAAGAGTGGGAGCGGACAGGAACCTGTCACCCGTGGTACAGTCTGGGCCGTGGTGCGTAGGGAGCTTGACAGGGAGATTCAAGACCACCTATGCCAGCTTGAGGGCCAAGTGGTGCAACCAGAGGGTGAGTCTGCTCCTCCTAGACAGCCCCCAGCACAGCCACCTTCTGGGCTGTGAAGGTTCAGTGGTGACTGCCATGGGTGGGGACCTCAATCCGACTGTATCCATTTGTGGGAAAATGGGCTTTTAACTTCCAAACACCCCTCCCCATCCAAGGTGTTCCCCCCAACATGTGTCATATATCACCCCTGCATGCATCTTGTTTGTCTTGTCTGTCATCCTACCCAACCTATCCTCTTTGATCATACCTACTCTCCTTTCTCAACATCCCACTCTCACCTAAATATAAAAGAAAAAAAGGGCAATCTGTTCCCGCAAAAAAAGCATGCCCCATACATAGCTGTCCATTTCGCACATGTGTCCACTGGACACATGTAAACATTTCTGATTGGTATCACAACATACTATTGTTGTCCTCATCCATCTCTCAGGGTTGTGAGTGTCCAAATGTACTGCCAAATTTATTGCATATGCACAGCCGTTGCTGTAGAAGAAATGGACAGCTATGGACCTTCCCTACACCCTTCCTGCACATCCCTAGCTTCCTTGTCTGTTTTTCCCTCTTTCTGCCCCTTTTTCACCACTTTCCTATCACCCCTTTTTTATTTTCAAGAAATTAGCGTGGGGTAAGTGGGTATAAGCACTTTTAAGCAACAGTGAGCAGTTTTCAGCCTATTTGCGCAGGGGTAAGCACTGCCTACACAGGTTAAGCAATCACGAAGGTAACTGAGTGGAAGGAACTGTAACGAAAAGTAACCACTGCTTACTGTAGGGCAAACCCATGCACACCCGGTCACAACTGCTTAAAAGTGCCTTAATCACTCCGTATCCATCGGCCCTTGTTCTGCCTAGCAACAAAATAAATGGCCTATGCAAGACTCAAAACCAGGACCCTACACACCACAACCAATGTGATTTACCAGTAAGCCATGGCAGATATACAGACATCAGATGTTATCACAAACATATCATCCAGCACAGTCGTTCAACAGGATAGGAAATGTATTTCATTATGTAGATGTATGCGTGTATGTTTATGTCCATATATATATACATACAGATATATCAAGAACATACCATGTGACAACAAAGCATGAAAAAAGAATGAAAAGGGAAACACCAGCAACTCCTGTATTATGTAGTGGTGTTGTCCTATGTAATATCAAGACTCCCTCAGACAGGCATGTGTCATTAATACATGCAAACATTTGTACATTGCCCAAATACATTACTTGAGCATTTTATTTACATTAACAAAACAGTTCCTGTCCAATCATTATGTGAGAACAGTACTCTTTCAAGGTGCTGTGTGCAACATCATCATCATTAAAAAGTTAAATGGGGTAACCATAGAAGGACCGGTAGTGTTGTGTGTACAATGGGGTCATCTGCATCATGTGTACCTGGAACCTTTAGGAGTCATGTGCATACCAGGATCGTGTGCCTGAGAGAGGGGTGAGGATAACAGTAGTATGTTGTGATGCAAATTAAAATGGTTACATGTGAAATGGACAGCTACGTATGGGGCAAAAGTTGTTCTGGGAACAGACTGGCCTTTTGTTTCCATTATCGTAAGATGAGAGTGGGATGTTGGGGAAGTAGAGTAGGTGAGCTCATGGAGGATAGGTTGGGTAGGATGACAGATGAGACAGCATACAGTGGTGGTACATGACACATGGGGGGGATACACCTTGGATGGGGAGGGCTGTTTGGCAGTCACAAGCCCATGAGCCCCCAAATGGAAACAAAGGGACGGAGGTCCCCACCCATGGACAGCCACCACTGCACCTTCACAGCCACAAAGGTGGCTGTGCTGGGAGCTGTCTAGGAGGGGCAGGCTCACCCTCTAAATGTGCCACTCTGCCCTCGAGCTGGCGTAGCTGGCCTTGAAACCCCTTATTGAGCCCCCTACATACCACAGCCTGGACTGTACAATGGCTGACAGGTTCCTATCTGGGCCTGCTTCCAGGGGGGCAAGCCCCATCCTCAGTGGTGGTTCCACCAGAAGTTGGTGCAGAGCCAACAGAGGTGGAGGTCCAAGGCCGCACCCCAGACATGCTGGTGCCCGGTGCCATGGCTGCTGAAGTGGGACCAGTAGTTCCGCCGGGACCTCCAATCCCATACAGCCTATGGTGATGCAGTTTTAACACAGATAAGGCTTAGTAATAGTCAACAGCATTCAGGATTACTTATAACAGCATGCATAGATATTACCATCAACCAAAGACAACAGATGTCATACATCTGCAGAGGGAGCAAAACACATGCATATATACTGCATGACATCCGACCAAAGCGTAGATGACTTGTGACTGCAGCTATGAACAGTGGCCCATTATTGGCAAGTCACTGTGATAACCTCAGACAGTGACTGCCATACCACTGTTCCATGTGACGTATGTCCAATCAGGGATGCAATGGCAGTAACTCTCATCACTGTCACCGTGTACTGACTCCAATCCTCACACTATGCTTCTGCAGTTCACAGATGTGTGTTGTGTGAGTAACACAAGAAACAAATGGTTCCACACACTGACCACTCCACAGATGACCCTACAGATGAGGGTTTTCTTGTCAGTTATTAAAACATGCAGACTAGCCATTACCACACACAACCTGTTAAATTGGCAGTAGTCTGAATGAAGCATAGCTACACTTAAATGCTGTAGTCATGCCTGGCACATCAACTTCCTGTCTTTAGGCTATTTTACACTGTGTATGTTGTTTGAGGAATATCCAGATTTCATCTGTGATGCTGTTTACCAAACACCAGATCAAGGTTCCACTCACAGTGACTGATGGGCAAACACCAACATGATGTTCCTAAATATTGTACTGTGTTTCCATGCAATTGGCTATGCAAATGTCACCAAAGCTGTTCCACATGCAGTCAGCTAGAGGAAGACTGCAATAGGTGCAGAGGCCATCACCTGATCATGACCATCACTTACAAAATCCAAGCTGCTGCTGGGCAGGTGTACATCTCCACACCCACCAGAGAGTGTGAGGGAGGGAGAGACAGAGGCAAAGTACATCGGAGAAGGGCTGGGAGACTAAAACCTAAGCATCTTCTCTCACACACCTACCAGTACAGGGGTTCAAACCCCTGACTGACTAGCCATTACTATTACAAGTGCATGCAGTTACTCCATGTGCCATATAGCTGACATGTTGGTGTGCTGTAAGAACATACATGTGTGCTGGTGAGTGACATCTGCAACAGAGATATAGTAGACATACATTAGGTGTAGCACACGTGGCTGTCCACATGAACATATGTCATTGTCAAACACACTCTCTAAGGGATTCAGACCCATTGGCACACTTTGGCAGGATCACAAATACACTTCCTAACTACTTAGTTTGCCACACTACAGTAATGCACAGGTATTACGTGCACCACAGGGGTTATCCTCAGGTACTACGGGCTAGGGCATGTGAATATGTCTGACATTAGTCAGTATGCCAATGGGAGATATACTGGGTGTGACTGTGGTTGGAAACATCATACCCCACATGCAGACACAAGGTGCCAGTACTGACATGCATGTGTGCATTGCTTCATGGGTGTGTAGTGGTTGGCTGTGCAAAATGGATGTACAAGGCTGGGTGAGTGGTAATCCTTGGCATCAGGCCACCTGACAGTGGTCTGCAGTGTGGTTCAGGAGTGTAGTGTCTGCAATGTCCCACACAGATTGGTATTATATTAACCATCCTGTCATCCTGGTTACTAGTGTGTGTGGCCATTGCTTTGCAATGCATGCCATGTCTGTGTTTGATAGTCCTTGACGTGGACATTGCCTGGGAAGTGCACGCCCCACATTAATGTCCAGTGACATGTTTAAGTGTACCTGGTTTGCCTGGCACATGTTATGTACACAGACTGTCATCATCAGATGTGCCAATCCTGGCCTGGTGTGGCAGGACCTGCTAATTGACAGCAGGTTGACCCTGCACCTGCATTGAGAGCATGATACAGATATTCCCTGGTGTCAGGGGCATCTGTCCATACAGGGCATGTGTGTAAGGCATTGTATGTCCTTTGTGGATCACATTTGATAGCACCAGATATGTTGCAGGCTTCCAGTGGGGAGCATAGTAAAGGCGCATTGTCCACAGTTATGTGCCTATTATACT
>NC_056726.1:1842802237-1842807237 GCF_019279795.1 Protopterus annectens | reverse complement strand
ACACTCATACAACATAAATGAAAATACCATAGCTGTTGTTGTCCTTTGTACATACAGGTGGCTACATTCATTACACACATGCACATGGAAGATAGTGCTATGGCTGCTGAATGCTAACAGTACATAAGGTTTGATATCTATGTTGAAAGAGGTAATATTCCCTCTCTACTGGTCACCCACAACACCTTTCATATCATACAACAACCCATGTGGCATGTATGACATTAGGCATGTCCACCAAATGCAATGCCTACAAACATACCCAAATAACAGGATCATAGGACCTACACACATGACCTGCATTGACAGACTCAGGGAAATACAGCTATGCTCTGTATGTTCCTGAGTAGTTACAGGTGATATGTCCATGACATGGACAGCCATGTGTGACCCACAGCTCCTACATATACCCCATGTCAACAATTGCAAGCCATGCATGCTGTGTGCTGTCTGGACATTAACCTTATTACCACAATAGCCAGAACATGCTGGGATGAGATGTTTACAAGCAACAGACCTCACACATGCTTGAATAAGTGTAATGCCTAGCTCAAACAGAGCACATTGCTGGCACTGTTCCATTAATCAGGAGGTGTGTGTGGCAAATATGATGTATGTGTGACAAATATGATGTGCTCACTGTTGACCATTACAGTGCCCTGGCTTCACAGTGGAACTGTCAACTAACAGTTTGTGGGATCATGACATGGAATATTGCTGTGTGTGTGTCTTGCTGATATGTGCTGTTGGCATAAATGTACACTTAGCTACTCAGTGAAGGTGGTTGTGTGTCCTACCAGTACATGAATACAACATCCATTATGGTGTAATGCTCAGCTAGTTTTCACACATGGTGTGGGGAAGTTGTAGAATGTATCCTCATGACCTGCTAGTCCACTTACTGATGGAGACTGCATATGTGTACATGTATTGATGTGTGTTTAGATTCCATACGTGTCCAGTGTCTGATGTTTGAAGGTGACTGTTGTCTTAGTATATCTTGCAATTGCAATGCAGCCTCAAGATTGCCAACTGTATATGGTGATATGCTCAAAGTACAGTAAGCTGTACTTTAGGTATGGACAGATGTTTGGACATAACTACTAAGTGGTGGGGCTACTTTGCAGATGAATGATTACTGAGGACAGCTCACAGTTGTGTTACAACCATTCCTACAATAACCTGTGTAACTGCTAAGCTATGGTTTTGTTAATTGAAGGGGAAGACACACAACGATAGCCTAGTACTAAACTATGAAACTATGAACATAGAATGCAGTAAGGGTGACACTGAAGGCAAACCTCTTGACACCTGTAACAGTAACACCTCCCCTGTGCATATGTTGTGCATATATCAACACAGTTGGCAAAGGAAAGAGCCAGTATGCTTTGTAGCATGTGCGATAGTGCTGTAACTCTGTAATACCTATCATGTGATAGGCAGGTGTTTGATTCTCAGTACTGGCACGTGTGGGTGTGTGTGTCCATATATGTCACGTATGGTGGGGAATACATCCCAAATGTTTTTCACTCTCCTGTGCACTGTTGTAGACATCTGTACAGAGTGAAGTGTAGAAAGCAAGACATAGGCAGGAGTTTGAATCGCACACATCAAGGGTCTGTATGTGTGTGACATAGGTGTATATCTTTGTGAATGCCGCAGTGTGTGTGTGTGTGTGTGTGTGTGTGTGTGTGTGTGTGTGTGTGTGTGTGTGTGTGTGTGTGTGTGTATGTATGGCTGTCTGGTCCCTGGAGTGAGGTTGTATTTTACCATAGTGAAATGATAAGACCCACCTCCCCCATCCACTCAATGCAGTCTAGTATCCCTGTTGATGTCATCAATCTTAGAAGGGCATTCTAACCGCTTGTAAACATGTACGCACTGGGGTGAGGCTTGTTGTTACATAGCCTGCTGATGAACCCCCCCCTCCCCACATACACTCACCACATTCTAGTATCCCACGATCTTAGGCCATTCTGACTACCTGTACATGTGTAATCTCTGTGGCGTGTCTTGTAATTGCGTAGTACTATAATGATGATTTGCATATAGGCAGGGGTTCTCATTCCAACACTGGCAACTGTGTGCGTGTGTGTCAGAGTGTGTGTTACTGTGCCTGTGAATCCCTGAGTGTGTGGGTGTATTACTGTGTCTGTGAATCCCTACGTGTGTGGGTGTGTATGTGGGTTTGCATCCTGTCATGGGAGCGGGTATTACTGCTTCCCAATGAGAAACCACTTTTTTACTGGCCTTTACACTTGTCATCTGCTAAACCACTTTTTTACCTCCTCCCCGCTCCAGGTAACTATACCTGTGATGTCACCCACTATGGATGTGACGGCTCTGGCCTCAGTAGCTTACTACACAGCTATCATGCTCTTGGATCATTAGATCAGTAAACATGTTTGAAACTTGAGAGATTATAACTGTGATGTGGAAGCTACAAAGTGCATGCAGGTGTTGTCATACAGACCTTTGAGTAGTCTGCATCTACGTATGGGACACTAACTGCAAACATGGACATCCCCCGGCACATGCAATTACACCTGAAAGAGGAAGAGAGAACATCAGGATCAACATGCAGTTACTGTTGTTACACATGATACATACTGTCAAAGGTACAAAATGCATTCTAAAACTGTAGTACATGGCATGTCTGCTGCCTGTCAACACTACTCAACAATGGTAATCTACAATTGTCTTCCTAGTATGTTCACCCTGTGCATCAGAGCATATGAGCATGTCCCTGCACCGATGGTGTGGATGACAGGGATGCGGCACAGGCATCATCATATGCACAGCGTGATAATGTTTACCAGAGGCCTAGGCTGCACCACTGGATGGCATCATGTGTGTGGGTTAGGGCCTTTTATCTCATTGGGCATGTGTGGATGTTATGCGTGTGTCTATTGAGGTGTCTTACATTTGTTACTGGTGTGTGTGTGCATGTATGCACACAGGTCTGGCATGTGTGAGGCCTACACAGGGGTATTATTGGCAGCTGCAGACTGTACAGGGCAGGGTTTACAGTTCATGGTGTCAGGCCACGGCCACGTGACCTGCGCCTGCCAGGGGTTGCACAGGCACTACCAGGCAGATGTCCAGATTGGGTACTGTCTGATGACACGTCCACTGGAACCATGTCCCATTTGGGACTGTCCAGGACCACGTACACGTGACCTGCTGTGTACTAGTGTGGACAGCACAGCACCAGCTGCACTGCTGCTTGCTGCCACCACTATGGGAGCAGGCATGTGATGTAGCATGTTCATGTAGACCTTCAACAGGTGATGTAGCTGGCCTACATCCACGTGCCTGGCACCTCACTCCCACCAAATATTCCAACACAGACAGTCCATGCTCGAGGATTGACATGCCACGGTCAAGGACTCCCACCATGTCACCCAATCGTCTATCCAAAACATCTGCAAATTGATGCTGATCATTTGCAATTGCCTGGATGTTGTCAGTTAAAGTATGGACAGCAGCCTTTTGAAGCCTCAGACCTTCTCTGTTGTGCCATTCAGCACATGCCTGTGCCTCCATTACAGCCTGAAACATGCGTCTGGTGACACCAGCTGATGTGCTACATCTTGCAGGGGCAGGATGGCCAGAAGTTCTCCTATGAGCAGCCCTGGGCACATGCCTGTGTGGGACATCACCAGTCAGTTGGCTGGGATCATGGTGTGTAGGCACACCTTCCATAGTCTCCACACATTCCTGTTCATTGCTACCACCCGCCAACTATCCTTCCACTATGGCCACTGTGATGGGGTATGTGTAGGCATGAGAACTGTGTGTGGGGATGAGGGGGATACAGGAGGAATGGCAACCAATGACACAGATTCAGCCCCTGACAACCCTACCTATGCCTCAATCATACTTTCATCATCACTGCTAGAGTTTGTGGGGACACTAACATCAAGTGGACTGCAGTAGGGCAACACACCTACAGCAACACCTGTGAGGGGCAGACAAGAACTGTACATTACAAGTTATACAGCACAGTACAGACACGCAGACACACAGACAGATAGTCTGACACACAGACACAGACAGAGACACATGATATGGCACCCAATGGCATGCAACATTCATGTGATTTGGCAGAAGGCATTCAGCTTAGACAATTATAGTTGTAGTTATCATACATCCCTGTGTTTCACACAACAGCATGCATGTGTTATAGCAGAAGGCATGCACCTTACACAATTATAGTAGTAGTTAGCATACATCCCTGTGTTGCACCATTTGTGTTAGTAGGTCATGCCCCAAACCTGCAATGCAATACATGCACTATGCACCACTGCACCGCACTGCCATGTTTTGTGCAACATACCCCACATTTTAACAAACCATCGCTGACCGGTGTACATCTGCTACTGATGCTTTGTGTTGGCCATTGCCCCTATGTGTGACGAGGACATGAGCAGAAGGGTATGTTGAGCGAATACTATGTTTGCCTGAGCCCTAGCTTGCATATCTCCCCCACAGCAGTGCATGTCTGCTCAACATTATTCTGCTTATCTTTGAGCTGAGTCTACAGACAATGTGCATGTGGCTGTACACACATGTTTGACATGACAGTCCCTACTTTGCAATGGTGCCAGAGACCAGCAAAGGTTAACAGTACACCAGCCTGATGTGTGGCATATGACCTTGCCAATCACATGTGATATGACATGTCTTCTGCTGACGTGTTGAATGACATGCATACATATTTAACACAATGGTGTCCTTTCAAATATACAGTGAGGTAATGGTGTCCCAATGCAGGGATGTGTTATACTAACATGGACCGTCAGCTGACACAATGTTGTCAGTCCACCCTACAGATATACAGTGATGTACTGCAAATTGAGCTGATGTGCATAGCCATTGCAGGGCATCATGTGGCTTCACTATTGCTATACAGTGTGAGTTACAGACACAGTTCATAGCCATGACTGTGTTCAGATACAATACATATCTAATGTGGAATGTGACCCACATCACTTTTG
>NC_056726.1:1842676887-1842799046 GCF_019279795.1 Protopterus annectens | reverse complement strand
TATGGGACATACACCCGTAGATGTCATATGCTCCACTGAGGACAGGGTTATGCAGACAAAGAGTGGTATGTTTGGGATGAGAGATATATTTTGCAGGATAGTTAACCAGTGTTGGAGTCAGCCCACAAAATGTCATGGACATGTCAGATAGCACATGACATGTCATACCACCATACATTATGTGTACGTGTGTTAATTGGCCACATGGCAGATAGCATGCAATTAATATGATCTGTGCATTATCAAGCCTGATAAATAAGAATCTCACCTGCAACAGGCTGCTGTCACTGCAAAATGCCAGAGGTACCTAAATAGGAGTGTCACAGCAGTAAGATCATTATCCATACCTGTGTGATAGCTACAGGGTGCAATCTGCATGTTAGCACATAAACCAGTACAATAGATTATACTATGGAGTATGTACATCTGTGCATACATAGAGTAGAAAACTATAGTATGTGGCATGTGTGCATACATTCCTTGCATATGATGTTACATTAAATATTGTACAGTAACACATGTAACTATATGAAATATAGTTGTGTTCTATGTGCAGTAGTGACTTACCAGGCAACTCCTGGCTCAGTGGTTGTGAGACACCCACCTCCACAATTCCAGCTAAAGCTTGTGGATGGAGTTTTGCAGGTGTCCCCAGGTTGGCCAGTAGCTCCTCGGTATGTGTGAGTGGCCCCCCACCTGTTGCAGCTTGTTCCCTGGTGACTGCATTTGCATGCTGTTTCACCCATCTAATGAGGTCTGTGCAGTGTCAGCGTACCTGCTTGATAGGTATGATTGTGGCTGCCAACATCATTTAGCCTCCTGAGAAGTTCCTCTCACTGGGCATCCCGCTGTTGTGCATCCTGTGGCACATGGCTGAAGAGTGTTTCATGGTTGTCAAGGAGATATGGAATGAGGACCTCATCCTCCAAGCGGGTGTATGGTGGGAGTGAGGCATACCTGGAAGACATAATGATGGAGACAGGTCACAGTAACTCACAGAGAAGTACAGCTGCACATACATGTGTATCACATTTATTATGATTACAAATATGTCTTTGCAAACCTGCATGGCACTAACACCACTGACATGTTTAACTTGCACACATTTGACATTTACTGGTGATTTGATGTTATCACCATATATATGTGTGTGTGTGTGTGTGTGTCAAGTGATGACATTGCTCATACTCTATGTGGATGTTTTCTTGATGTGGGCATGTCTGTTTGCCTGTACTGGTATCTTTACCTATCAGCACATGTCTGGATGTGTTCACTTTAATGCAAGAGACCTTAATGCTGTGTATATGTCACATATATAGTCACACACAGCCTTAAGGGACATCACCTGTGACCCTGCAGATGTGTTCACGGAAAGTTTTACATGTATGTGTTTTGCCATATACATCTACATGGCACTGCACATGTGAAACACATGGGACAATGGCTAGCTTGATGGTATTTGCAGGGTTGGATATCAACTATAGCATGTATGGTCATTGTGAACTAGTAGGCTATATGCCCTGGGCCATTTATGAGCCTAGGCTGAAAGGTTACCTAGCTGTAGCCAACAGACAGGTAGCTTTCAGTGGCCAGTTCAAGCAGTACCACAGAACTGATCTACAGGGTTACTGATATATTTGCCATGCGGTCATCACACCATGTCTCAAAGAGGGGCAATGTGCAGCTTTGCTAGACAGGGATGCATAGTATGACAGGAGTATGTAAAGTGTATGGCACAGGGATCTGTCAGGCATGTTATGATCCTTGTAATGGACAGGTGGATGTCCATGAAGTATGTTTACTTGAAATCAGAATGTGTGATTGTAGCATGTCCAACACCTCTGGGTTGGCCATGGCTTTATTCAGGGTAGGCATCATGCTACATAGTGGAGCTAGGGTTTGGGAAGGCCAGTGTAGGCCATCTGAACATGGCCAATAACCCTTAAAGGAAATATATGATCTATTATGGGTCACTTAAGTGTTCAGTATGGCTGAACAATGATCTCTATATTCATGGATGGCACCCTGTCATGATTAGGGATGCCACTTACGACTACCTGACTGGTGTGGTGAAGTGACTATCAAAGGAAAGACTACTGTCCAGCTGCATCCCATACACACACAGTTTCCATTATGTTGACTGCTGCCTAGGTGGTAGTTAATGGGTACAGGGGTTTTAACATAGGGGATGTCAATGCAATACTTAGCTCTCAGATTGTGGCCATATGTCACACACCACACACCTGACTCACAAAGGCCCTTCTGTATGTTGCCCGCAGCACTCCTTGAGTCAACTATTGCTCCTAGCTCATAGTCATTTGCAAACTTCAATAGGCAGATGCCTTCTGTGTTAGTCTGTGTCGCATAGATAACAAAGAGGAGGAGTACCAGGAATGACCCCTGTATTACTGTAGTTGGCAATGGTTTGATGTGCGTGTATTAGTCAGACACCTTCTGTAGTGTTGGTTCTGACAGCAGTCCAGTTGCCAACCAATCCTGTGACATAGGAATATACACCTAGTTTACTGAGTGTAGCTGAAACACAGTATGGGTGACGGTGCACTATTCCCCATTATCAGTGGTGACTCCCCCTTTGTGGGGTGTGATAACTGTTGCCGTGCACCATTCAGTGTGTACACAGCCTGGCATGAAGCTATGATTGAACATGATGTGTATGTGGAGAGCAAATTGTTCTGACATTTGTGTAAAATACACCTTGGGATGTTGACAGGTCCCATGCAAGCTGTATGTATGGCTTTAGAGAGTGCAGCTTGTACCTGCATAGTTGTTATTACAAGGGCTCTGTAGTGTACATGGGTATATAAATATGTGTACTTGTTGGGGGGAGGTGAGAGTGGGTTTAGGTTATCCAAGACCCTATCTGGATGAACAAGTGCTATTTCTGTAGGTGCAGTACTTTTCATGCCATAGTGCTGTGAAGCACGGCAGGTCTTGTTGCCATTACAATTTATGACACAGCTATAGAATGCTCTGTGGTTGGCCTCATAATATGTGGCAGATTAGTTTCACAGTAGCTTTGTGTGGTTTTATATGGTGTACCTGCATCTTACTGAGGCTGACCAGGGATCACCTCCACTCATGTGTGTTCACTCTTGCAACAGTTACTACCTTCTGTGGTACAGTTTAAGGCAGGGTACCACCTGTTTGCCTTCCTGTTTGTGTTTGGTTGAATCTTGGTTCTGTTTCAATGGCACAATCATTGCACTTATGGGAGTGCTTAAAGTGCATTTGTGTAGGATTCAGCTTTAGCACATGCATTGTCCATCTGCATGGGTGCCATGACAGTCACCATGTTGCTCTTAAGAAGCATAACATTGGCTATGGAGACTGACTATGTGTAGCATACTGTTAGCCCTGTTTGTGTGACTATGGTGATCCAGGTCATTGTGGTCAATGAAATCCAACATGCATTGAGCACAGGTGTTGATACATGAGGAGTCTTCCCAGTTCATAATGGGATAGTTGAGTAGCCATTTTTATGGTTTTCTGTCTCAAACATAATATTACCCATTGCAGCACAATATGATAGTTGGGAATTCTGAGGCATGGTGGGTGATCTGTCGCAAGGTGCAAATTGGATTCCACTTTGGCACAAAGGTAGTTGCTCAGCATAATGCATCTAAGTTATGCAAGTGCAACTAGCGTGGGGGTGTACATATCCGTCAGGAATATGGACACACCTGTGGCTCATGTGTTCCAATAAAGGATAATGGCCAAGAGGTGAGGTATGTGTTATAACATGGTCATGCAGGGGTGCTCTCTGGAGTGTTGAACCATATCACAGTCACTGCACAGATATGTTCTCCATGTTAAGGACTGACATAAGTGAGTCCATACTGAGTTTCTGAAATGTATCATTGAGTAGCGAGATCCGCAGTTTATTGCTTGGCTGTCTCTGTTACAGCAGTGGACTTTCACTTGAACTTTGCATGATGAAGGCACTAGCCAGTATCCAGATTCCCAGGGGTGACAGGTGCAGGCCCTGTCTGGCAAAGCATCATGGTCTGTCAACCATGTTGTCTTAGGCAGAGAGATACTGGATACCCTTTGAATTACACCAGTACATTAGACAATTGTGGAATACAATCCTTTTGTCCCTATACTGCAGTATCATTCTGGCCAATGGCAGAATGCTACCCAGGGCTTGAGACATACCTGCATAGGATACAAGACCAGATAGTTCCTACATGTGTGTTTCCATGTAGTTCAGGCTACTGCATCACAGGTCCTGCACAACAATATGGAATATGCCAGAGCCATGTGTATAGTTCAAAAGGTGGTCTGAGTGTATGGGTATGTGGCTAATCATGGCAGACAGGCAGCTGACAGTATGTTTGCCCTTGTATAGCTTGATGTGTAACATAGTGCTAGAGTTTGTATTCACAAATGAGTACTGTTGGGCATGTTTCTGGCCACGTATTCTGAGGGGTGGCACAATTTGGCAAGCTATGTCATACAGTTTGTGTATTATGTTGTCTGTCTATTCCAGCTTGGGAGGTCTCTTGCTTGGTCAGATACTTAGAAGCCTCTGTGAATGTTTGTGATTTCTGGCGGTATGTGTGGGTGTCCTTACTGTGTTCTGGTAAGGGTATGTATTGATTGTGGTGATGAGATGCATGTGTTAACCTACACCTCATGACTGTCCAGTCCAGTCATGGCTGTAGACTGGACTGCCTACCAGCTTACCCCTATAGCTGCATCCCAGACAATGTGTGGGGTGTGGTGTTAGGTGCGTTTGGCAGTGTACATGGCATAGAGATTACATTCCCCCAGGATGGCCACATACACAAAGCTGACACTAGTAAACAACAGTAGCTGACTAGTGGACATGCCTGTATGAGCATTCAGTACTACAAGTACCAAGTACTGTATTTAGTTTACTTATTGCTTATGAAGATGTTTTAGACATTGATGCTCACACGTAAATATTTGTGTTATGGACGTGACAACACTGGATATTACAGAAACATAGTAGCTGCCTTTAGCAGCAATCCTCATCTGAGGAGCACATCAAATCCTGATAGTTGATTACAGATGATGCAAGTGTCAACAGGTCTGTATCCTATTCTGGGTATATACTCACATATCCACCAGAACCATGAGCTCTGTTGGGCATGGACACCCACTCCCCAAACAGAGTCAAGTATCAATAGACTCTGCTGCCACTATCAACATGATCAGGATAGAAGCAACTATTACACATGGGCATCAGTCTCCTACATCTTACACTTCTACTGCAGATGTTACACTGGAGTTAAAGATGATATGCAACTTGTTTCATTACCAGTACTGTGCACAACCTTACATACTGTATTTGCAGGTGGCTGTTAGGTTGGCAATGAGAGGGTAGGCTATACAAACCTGAATGTTTAACCAGTGTCTCTCTACTCTCAATATCCACTCTATGTAGGTGTGCACATAGCCATTTGGCCCAGCCCTGTAACAAGGGTCACTACACATTTGCATAACATGTACACATGCACAGCTGTTATTGCTTGCAAATGATACTAGAGAGGTGGATATTACATGTCTTATGTGCATGGATAGTTACCTAGCTCTTCCAGTTTTCTTTGCTATCATGTTGCTAAACTGTCAGATGACTACAAATCATATGTATCCTGTTACTGAATATTGTAATTGCCAATAGACATAACTAATGTTTGCATAACATAACAGAAATGCTATGTAAAATGGAATACAGATCTGCCTAGAATACTGTACATTACACAATTATTGGCACAATATCTCACAATGCAAATCATATTTGCACAGTAAGCCCACCTTTGACATGTTCATCTCACTAATACACCCATACATATGTCTACTGTTACAATATATCAACATATACTATTCCCTGTTATAGTCCATACTTATTGGACCAACCCTGACACTGACAGTGGCTGGAGAAGAAATGGTGAATTCCAAGCCCATATATATCATGCCTTGTGGTGTATAAGGAGTTTGCCTTGTGACCTACAGCAGTACACACATAGAATACTACAAGCATTACTACTGCTCAACAATACATCACTACAAGATAGCTATTTCCACTATATGCATTGATTACACTGTAATTATTACAGAACAGGTACTACATACACAGACATACTAAATGTTATACATACCTTCTTGGTAATTGGAGGTGTTATTGACTGGTATTTTAATCTTTTTCGGTTTGTGTTTCAATCTTCTGTTGGGTATTTTGTACTGTTCTGCAGGTATATACTGATGGTTTGAATGTGTGACAAGGCATCCATTTATAGTTAGAGATCAGTAACATGTGCTATCCTGATCACCAACTGGTGTTTCAATGTAGTTAATTACATGCACATTGGCTGTGCAGCTACTCCATTAGCCAATACCATGGCAACAGTGGAGTATAATTGAGTACTCCACTTGGGCGTTGCCCCTTTGCCTTACTTGTGAGGAAGATGGCCTGGAAATGTCTGAAATCTGTTGCAACAGCTGTATGGAGACAAACGCAAATATATTGTGTGTAATGCCTAGAGGATTTGGTCTAAATGTGAGTACTGCTGTTATATTTTTGAACATTGCTACTTGTGCAGGGTTTGTCTGTACCTAATACTTCTGCATATGTTTCAGTCTGGCCAGGATGTTTCACCAGCTCAAGGCTGTACGGCTATGCATATTATGTTAGGGGGTTCACAGTGTGCTCACCAGACATCTTTAGTTTGGTGTAAATGTGTATCATAATGTGCTGATAATCAGTAATTGGTAACACTTCCTGGTGTATTTACTTTTCAGCCCTCTGAAATAGGATTAGTTCAAACAAACCCTGTAACATCAGCAGCTGTTCCATTGTATAACAGCAACTATTTCACATAGGGCCATGTTAGTGTGTCTCTGTCCAGGTATGTCAAGGTTTCAGCAGATGTACAGTGGGTGAATAACTGCTTATGGTATGACAGTATGTATTGTAATTAGTTTGGGTGTGGGGGAGATGTTGATGGGTGTACATAGCAGATGCAGGTGTGTAGGAACTGCTTTTATACATATTCTATACGTGTGTGGGTGTTCTTTCCCTATGTGAACACCTATCCCTTAGTGAACTAATACTATGGTAATTGCAGGCTGATTCATTACGGCACTGTTAAATGCTTCCTGTATAGCATGCAGGTAATATTAGTCCTTGAATCCTTTTGGCAATACATCTGGATGTAATAAAGATTTGCTAAATTAAAGATGTCTGTGTATTTCTGTCATGGATATTTGCAGTCATTGTAGTTGTGTTGGTGACTAACCCTATTTGGCTCATGTCCATAGAACATATTTGTAATAGTGTATTGGCATATACTCTTCACATGTTATGTTCATATTGTTTTGGGGTGGCAGAATGTGTGATTGCTATGGTTCATGTTATACTCAGATTTGAACACTTTAGATGCTGTATACACACATGTATGCAAGATATATATATATATATATATATATATATATATATATATATATATATATATAGACACTGAGCCAGAAGATCGACAACTGAGAAGACCGACGGATGAAAACACCGGCGCTGAGAACACCGACATGGGAAAAGGCTGTGTAAGTATGCGGTAGTGACGGACGTTAGAGTGCGAGTAAGGTAAGTGTGCGATATTGACGGTCTGTAGGGATAGGGGTGGGTTAAGTGAGTTAGGGTTAGGGCGCGGGTTAGGTAAGTGTGCGGTAGTGATAGTCTTTGGGTAAGGGGCGGGTTAATTGAGTTAGGGTTAGAGGCGGGTTAGGTAAGTGTGCTAGTGATAGTCTTTGGGTTAGGGGTGGGTTAAGTGAGTTAGGGTTAGGGTGCGGGTTAGGTAAGTGTGTGATAGTGACGGACCTTAGGGTTAGGGTTTGGGTTAAGGTTGTAGATAGTTGTGTATGTGAGGTTTAGTGTGGGTTTGTAAGGATTTTGGTGTGCTTGTGTTGTGTGTGTGCTTTTGGACAGGGATTTGTTTTGTTTGTTGATTGTCGTTATTATGGTGTGTTGGGCATGTGTGGTTTCGTGTTTGTGAACTGTCGGTTATGTGGTGTCAGTGATTTCGTTGTCGGGCATGTGAGGTTTCGTGTTTGTGAACTGTCGGTTATGTGGTGTCGGTAAACTGGTTGTCGATGTTGTGGCTTGTCGACCTTGTCAGGTAGACCCATATATATATATATATATATATATATATATATATATATATATATATATATATATATGTGTGTGTGTGTGTAGATATATAATATATATTATTGCATATGTTTATATGTACCTCCATAGATGTGTGGATGTTTTTAACCTATCTATATATCCACATATATGTATATCTCTATATACTGACATGTATCTATGTATCTCTCTCTCTCTCTCTCTCTCTATATATATATATATATATATATATATAGCATGCACCTTTCATTGGGTACATGGCAGTTTGTCCTATTTCCACACAATCCTCCCTTTTGTGTTTTAACCTGTCTGAATACTGGCATAGGTACATCTCAGGTAGCCACATAGAAGGACTTCCTGACTACTGTGGCGATGTGACTATCAAAGGAGAGACTACTATCCACCTGGGTCCCAAGGTCTCATCATGCATTCGGTGTTAAGTAGATTGCTGCCTATGTGGTAGTTCATGGGTACAGAGTTTTTACCAAAGGGGATGACACTGCACTTTTTGGCATTGAACTTGAGGCCATGGCTCTGACACCAGGCATCTGTCTCAGCGAGGCCCTTCTGTAGGATGGGACTTGACTATGGCTCCTAGTTTGCAATCATCTGCGAACATCATTAGCCAGAGGCCTTCTGTGTTAGCCTGTACTTCAGAGAAGTACATACCAAACAGGAGAGGTCCCAGGACGGAACCTTGTGGTACTCCACTTGTCACTGCTTTGAGGTCAGATTTGGAGTCTGCAACTTTTACAGTGTGGGTTCTATCAGTGAGCCACTTGGTAACCCATCTTGTGACATAGGGATTTATACCTAGTTTAGTGAGTTTAGCTATAATTCCAGAATGGGGGATGGTGTCGAAAGCCTTGATGAGGTCAAGATAGGCTGTGTGAACCACCTTACCCTCATCTACGGCTTTGGTGACTGCCTCAAAGAAGTCAATCAGGTTTAGGAGGCATGATCTGCCTTTCACAAACCCAAACTGGGTGGGATCCAGAGTTTGGAGATTACCAATGTCTTTGTTTATGAGTTCCATGATGATACATTCCATGGCCTAGCAGACCAGGCTCGTCAGGCTAATAGGTCGATAGTTCCTGGGATCAGTGGTAGGTCCCCCTTTGTGGAGTGGGATAACTGTTGCTGTGTGCCATTCAGTGGGCAGAAAGCCTGATGTGAGGCTATTATTGAACATGGTGCTTACGTGGGGAGCCAGTTCGTTCTGAAGTTCGTGTAAATTGCAGCCTGGGATGTTGTCCGGTCTCATGGATGCTGTGTTTTTGGCTTTACAGAGTGCATATTTTACCTGTGTAGCTGTGATTACAGGGACTCTGCATTCTTCCTGTATAGATATGGGCCCTTTAGGGGGTGAGAGGGGGGTAAAGTTAGCACTGAACCTATCTGCCAGGATGATGGCATTATTAGTTGGTTCTGTAATTTTCTTGCCTTTGTGCTGTAACTCAGAGCAGATCTTGGTGTTGCCATTGGGATTCTTGACATAGCTATAGAATGCTTTGTGGTTGTCTTTGTAATTAGTGGCAATTTTGTTTTTGTAGCTACCTTTGGAGGATCATATAAGGGATCTCAGCTTCTTACTGACGCTGACTAGGGAGCTCCTCCACTCATGGGATTTTACTATCTTTTGCAACAGTTTCTTCCTTCTGTTGTACAGTTTGTTTATGGCAGGGGATCACCAGATTGGCTTCCTTTTTTGGAGGATAGCATCTTGGTTCTGTTTGGGATAGCACGATCCATGCACTCGAGCAAGTGGCTATAGAGTGCATTTGTGCAGGATTCAGCAGTTGTAACTGTATTGTCCATCTGCATGGGTGTCATGAAGTTCACTACTTCTGTCTTAAAAAGCATGAAGTTGGCTTTGGAGAAATTTTTTACTGTGGTTTCCTTAATGGGGGGTGGGGGCTGGATGTGGATATCAAGGGTGATTGGCTTACGAGGAGTTGACTTCAGGTGTGGAACACCGGTCACTCATGTTGGTAATGACTAGGTCTAGGATATTGTTGCCCCTGGTGGGGGTGTGGATAAGTTGATCCAGGGCATTGGAGTTTATGAATTCCAGAAAGTGTTGAGCTAAGGAATTGGTACACGAGTAGTTTTCCCAGTTAATGGTGGGGCAGTTAAAGTCGCCCATTATTAGGGTGTTTGGTTGAACCCTATATATATATATATATATATATATATATATATATATATATATATAAATGAAGAAAGAAATATTTATATACACACGGATCCAGAATTGGCATCCTGCTGACTGCAAGAGCAACTAGAAGGAGAAAGAGATACTCTAAGTGCCTCCGTTTTGATTTTTTGATTATTTACTGCATTCTGCACTTGTTCGTAGTCATTTTAACTAAATTGCATTTATTTAAACTGCATTCATTTTAATATTGCTACACACTCAAGTGTGCTAGACTGCACTGCATTTTGTACTATATTTATTGCACATTTAGCTTATTTTTCCTGTGTTAAGTAGTTTTTACTGTGTTCTCTGCCTTGTTTTTGCCTTTCCTGTGACTAGTGTAGTCCAGATACAGAGTTGCTGTATCCTAGACTGTTTGGAAGTTTCTGAGTTCCCCAGGCCTTTCTGTGTTGGCAGGAAGCCTTCTAGCTTATCAGTGGGAGTGGTAAGCTCTAGGTAGCCTATCTACCACAAGAGGAGTGGTTTCTGGCCCAGCAATTGTAGTTTGTTGGCTGTTTGGGCAGTTTTTTCCATCCTTTTAACTTTTTGGTTTAAAAGCCTGTGCTTGTGCGGTTTTGTGCTTGTTTAAGCTCCACGGATCCAGAACTGGCGTTCTGCTGACTGCAAGAGCAACTAGAAGGAGAAAGAGATACTCTAAGTGCTTCCATTTTGATTTTTTGCTTATTTACTGCATTCTGCACTTGTTCTTAATCATTTTTAACTAAATTGCTTTTATTTAAACTGCATTCATTTTAATATTGCTACACACTCAAGTGTGCTAGGCTGCACTGCATTTTGTACTGTATTTACTATATTTTTAGCTTATTTTTCCTGTATTAAGAAGTTTTTACTGTGTTCTCTGCCTTGTTTCCCATTTTTCCTGTGACTGGAAGTTTATGAATTCCTCAGGCCTTTCTGTGTTGGAGGGAAGCCTTCTAGTGTATCAGTGGGACTGGAAAACTCTAGGTACCCCATCTATCACAGGAGCAGTGGTTTCTGGCCCAGACATTGTAGTTTATTGGCTGTTTGGGCAGTTTTTCCATCCCTTTCAACTTTCTGGTTTAAAAGCCTGCGTTTGCGCTGATTTGTGCTAGTTTAAGTTCTGCGCAGCACTGCTGAGCTGAGGAAAACTATTATGAGTGCCAGAAAGTCTGATCTTCAAATTTTCCCTTAGATCTTGCTAGTTCTTGTCTCTCTTGCATTTCTAATTGTTTAATCACTCTGCACTTCAACAGGCTTTTATAGTAATCACTGTAGCACACCTAGGGACTATCAGCAGTAGTTGTTTTACACAGTAAACAGCACCAGTACTTATTAGTTATGACCACCCCTCCTGGTATGATTAAAGGGCAGTTTTCTGTGCTTTCTACTGCCAACCTGGTGCACTTGGGCATTATGAGGCAGTGTAGCAACTGCCTCATATACACAGACAACCCTCTCCTCTTATCTCCCAACACTCAGACTTGTGAGAGATGCATTTATATCACCAAATTGGAAGCTATGAACTCCAACTAAGACCAGACTAGCTGCTCAAGAGGAGAAGGTCAACACTCGCACCACACCACATGGAACACATAGCCCTCCAGAACACCCACCAGAACAGCTCACACATAGAAACACAAACTGTACACCCACCTTCATGGAGGCTCTCAATAGAAATTTACCCAAACAGCAGAGACCTCCATGGCAAAAATGCAATTGACCATCACAACACATCACCAACCACAGTACACATAGCCCACCTCCACAATGTGCCCCTCAACCTAAGCTCTTAAGGCAAAACACCTTGCTTAACATACTAATCATAGCTGACTCAACAGTGAGGCACACAGATGTCCCACTCACAAGGTTGAACAAGGAGAAGGTGACAGTCAATTGTCTATCAAATGCCAGGATCTGCCATATAACACATGCACTCAGGGCACTCCACAGCAAGTATGAATATGACTCAGTCATTGTCCATGTGGGTGTGAATGACCTGAGATGCACCTCCCTGGACTACATGAAAAGAGACATGATGGAGCTCTCGGATTATGTGGCCCAGGCAGATATGACCCTAACCCTGAGCAGTATCCTACTGTCACCCAGAATGGTACCACAGCACAAGCAAAAAATGATTGATATCAACAATTGGCTACATTTCTGGTGTCGTTCTAAGGGGATCCAGTATCTATCTGCATGGGATGACATGATTGACAGACCTTGATGCTTTTCCATCTGTCACTCCGTGGATTCCGGGTACTGGCTAAGGCTCTTGCCACCCCTATAGTGCCTTTTTTAGGTGGTGTTTCAAACACCAAAATCCCACCATAACAACAGTACACAAATACAGTCTGAAGGGTCAATGCTGCTCAATGCTAGAAGTCTAAATCTCAAGATGCACTCGCTCAAAGCACTCCTCAAAATGGAGAACATCAACATTTGTGCTGTAACTGAGACCTGGTTTAAAGAGGCAGAAAGCACCCCTGCTCTTCCAGTCTAGAACTCATTCTACACCTTTTGGCTCCTGAACATGGCCAGAAGCTACAAAGGTTGTGGTGTCTCCATATTCATAAAGGATCTACACACCTCCAGACTAGTAGCCCAGCATAATGCATCTGAAATACTTCAGGTACAATTAACATTGGGTAAGACAGCACGTCAGGTCATAGACTGTTATAGGACCCCAAACATGTCCTTAGACTCCCATTCCATGTTCCAAAGCATCCTGGAATCTATCAAGGTCCAGCCCAATACTCTCATACTAGGATACTTCAACTACCCCTCCATCAACTGGGAAAACTACACTTGTACCAATGCACTGGCCCAGCTTCCTGAAATTCATCCTTTCCAATGCATTGGACCAGCTCATTCTGACCCCCACTAGAGGAAGCAACATCCTTGACCTGGTTATCACTAACATGGGTGACTGTTGCTCTACACCAACAGTCAATTCCTCCCTGGTTAGACCCGACCACAAACTAATCACCATGGAAATCTACATCTCACCCCCCCCCGCAAAACTGACCACCATAAAAAACTTCTACAAAGCTGACTTTGGACTACTGAAGACAGAGGTGGCTAACGTCACGACATCCATGCCAATGGAAAATAGCTGCATGACTGCCAAATCATACACCAATGCACTGTGCGAACACATACATAAATGCATGGAACTAGCCATACCCAATAGAACCAAGATGCTCTCCTCCAAGAAAAGGAAGCCAATCTGGTGGTCCCCAGCTATGAATAAACTCTACAACAGAAGGATGAAACTGTTACAGAAAAAGGTGAAGTCTCAAGATTGGAAAAACTCCCTTATTAGCCACAACAAAAGCTGAGATCCCTTATCAAATCCTCTAAAGCCAGCTATGAAGGCAGAATTGCAACAGATACTAAAAACAACCACAAAGTCTTCTATAATTATATCAAGAACCTCAACAGCAATACCCAGATTTGCTCTGAGTTATTGCACAACGGTAACTCCTACACTGAGCCAACAGACATAGCCAATGTACTAGCCGACAGATTCAGTCCTAACTTTACCCCCCCCCAAAGGCCCAATCACAATACCAGAAAAATGCCAGGTACCCAGTATTTCTGCAGCACAGGTAAGAGCTGCATTTTCCAAGGCCAAGAATTCAGCATCCATGGGACCTGATAATATCCCCGGCTGTGCTCTACATGAACTACAAAATGAATTGGCACCACATCTGTGTGCCCTGTTCAATCACAGCTTTACCTAAGGCTTTGTCCCTACCAGATGGAGCACTACTACAGTCATCCCTTTCCATAAAGGGGGGAGTGACAACAGACCCTAGGAATTATTGCCCCATTAGCCTGACGAGTCTGATATTTAAAGCTATGGAGCGCATCATCATGGACCTGCTCAGCAAGGATATAGGTAATCTCCATATTCTAGACCCCATGCAGTTTGACTTTGTTAAAGGGAGATCCTGCATGCTTAACCAGGTTGACTTCTTTGAAATAGTCACCAAGGCTGTGGATAAGGGTCAGGTGGTGCACACAGCCTACCTCACTCTGGCCAAGGCCTATGATACCATTCTTCACTCAGGAATTATTGATAAACTTACCAAACTGGGCATCAACACCTATATCACTAAGTGGATTGCAAATTGGCTTACAGACAGAACCCACAGAGTGAAAGTAGCAGATTCCAAATTTGACTGCTGACCAGTCATAAGTGGAGTCCCAGAGGGATCGGTCCTAGGCCCTCTCCTGTTTGGCATCTACTTCTCAGAGGTCCAGGCCAAGATGGAGGGATGCTGGCTGACCAAGTTCGCAGATGACTGCAAACTGGTAGCCATTGTCAACTCCACAAGTGATGCAGACATCCTACAGAAAGGCCACACAGACACCAATGACTGGTGTCGGAGCCATGGCCTTAAGCTTAATGCCAAAAAATGTGTTATCATTCCCTTTGGTAAAAACTCAGTTCCCATTAATTAACAAGTCGATGTGAGCCCACTGAATACTGAAAGTGTGATAAGAGATCTAGGCGCCCAGGTTGACTGCAACCTCTCCTTCAGCCACCACATTGCCACTGTGGTCAGAAAGTCCTTCTATGTGTCACATCTCATAACCAAGGGTTTTGCATCCAGGAAGAAAGAGATCATCATCTTTCTCTACTCATTCCTCATTAGACCAATCATCAATATGGTGTATCCATATATATCCTCATTGGTGAGATGTGAAGAACTTCTCTAAAGCAAACAGTGTAGCCTCCCGGACATCTCAAATGCGGGGTGAAAGCTGCTCTAAAGCTAAATATAATGCCCCATTTGGCATGTACCTCAACAGACACCTGCAACAGCTGGAGAGGGCTCAGAAGTACCTCACAAAGAGGATCATATGCCTTAAACATATGTCCTACATGGACTGACTCAAGAAAGTTTTCTCTGTCTCTTATCATCTACTTAGAGGTGATCTCTGCTTGATATACAAAGCCATGTCTGACCCAGCCCTGCTAGAAATGCTATACCTAAAGAAATCCCAATCCCTCTGCACCACATGCTCCAGAGATCTCAACCTCATTACCACAATCAACAGAACATGCTGGAGGGACGGATTCATTACCCAGAGACTGCCCATACTCTGGAACAAGCTTCCTATTCATGTCAAGCAGAGCAACTCGCTGGCCCTATTCAAGAGAAACCTTGAAGAGTGGATGGGTAATAGAAAGTTCACCCCGGGATCTCTCCAGTGGCTGTACTGGATAGAGGCACTGGGAGCTAACATCGGGCAGCACAATGACAGGGCACACTGGTATGGGCTAGACTTGTGAAGGCTCCAGGTCCGTTAGCCTAGTACACACCTATGAATCTTTGAACACATATATATATATATATATATATATATATATATATATATATATATATATATATATATATAAACTACAGTTAACATACAAGAATAGTTTGTGCCATGTACTGGCTCATGTGAAACATTTAAAAGAAGATTATAGGTTACGAAGCACATACTGTAAAGGGATTATGATGGGTCTTTATCAAAAGAAGCTCATGCAGTAGGATTTTCTGCTCCTTGTTTTTCTGTCCTTGGGATTAATTAATGAATTAGAACTTTAGCTATTTTTTCTAGGATTAGACAGTTACATTGTGATTTTATTGCAGCCTACTTTATTCTGTTATAGAAATGTGATCTGTGTTTCTGGTAAGGAAATAAATATATATTTTAAAGGGTATGGTCACACTTTCAATAACAAATAAAAATAACCAGCACTTGGTGATTACATGCCTTATCATATACCATATCAAAATTTTCAGAGCTGGATATAAAAAGAGTGTCAGTTTTGTTGATAACCTCTAGCCCTTGAAAATGTTGTTGAAGCTGAATACGCCTGACATGACATCATGACAGACTGAACCCACAGTGCCTCACTACCTTCATTAGTGTATAAACTACAATTTTTCTATGCTAAGGCAGTGAAAGGTTGAATCTTATGTCTTATGTCTAATAAGCTATGTGTTGCAGCTGGAGCAACATACATGGAAAATTAGCTAATGTGATGATCTATTAGTGAAACCATAATGTAAGTAAGTAGCCATTCATTTAAAGAAGTATATTGTTTTTGACTACCTAGAGCAATTTGCTTGTGTATATAGATCATTACTAATACCTAACTTGACATTATTTTGGATGTTTGGTCATCGGGAAAAACTGAGTCAGCAATAAGACAAAATCATCTAAAAACACGTGACATAATCTTTGTTTTCAAACCACTTGCTGTTTTATGATCAGAAGTATATCCAGAATTAAAATTAATTGTAAGACAGATGTATGAGAAAGATAGCAATACACTATAACATCCTAGAAGTATGATCATCAAGTACTTTCTTCCAGAAAAGTTATATGCACAATTATTAAATAAATATGTAAAATGACTATACATTGCCAAGTATTTTACATTATTAAGCAACATAAACTGCAACAGAATGTAGACCTTTTTAATGTTCTTGTCAGAGTTAATTGGTAAAATTAGAGAAATATCGACAATAAAGTTCCAGCCTTTATGATTTCCACCCTACACGGCTGCAGGGAGCACCATTAGTACATATTTCTATGATTCACCAAAAAAGATTATATTCTAATGGGATGAGGTATGTTTTTGTCTGATTTTAAGGAGTATTAAGACTTTGTGTGTGTGTGTGTATATATATATATATATATATACATACACACATGCATCTATTTCTGTACGAACATATGTATGCGTACTTATCTGTATGCATGCCTTTATAAATGCATGTGAAGCATGAGAAAAACTACAGCATACTATATTTTCAGAAAACTAGTTGATGAAAGGAATACACATGGAAGCTAGACATATTTACATCTACACAAAAATATGATCTGCAAGACAAGACTGAATGTGCATATTAGGCAAAGCACATTACAAGAAAAAGCAAGTGAATTATGCATTATTTTCCTTACCTCATTGTTGACAAAGCAGTACAAAATGGCCACAACCAGTCCCTTTATCCACACAGTAGGAAGCAGAGGAGGAGAAAGATTAAAGAAAAATGAACAGTATGAAACATACAAGCAAACACCTTGCCGAGTTCATCTTTTGTAACCAGATTTGTTTACAGACCATTTGAACTTCACCATTTGATCATCTGATTTCCTCATCGCATTCACTATCCTTAAGACAGCCTACCTCCCTTTCCTGTTGTTTATACCTCTGTAGGACTTCTGTAAATCAGAGCAGGGATAATAAGCCTTATATTTCATTTATTTATATTATCCTACCCTGATCTTATTGCTGCCTGTCGCAGCACCAACATGTTAAGCTGCAAAAATTTTGTTTAGTGGAGTCTTATGTAGTGACAAAACATTGCATCTTTAATTTCATGTACAAGAGTAGGTAGCATGAGCTACTGGTTTATATGCTGCACAGAAACCACTGGAGTCTTTGCTGTAACCACTGGCAACCTTAAATGATGCCCTCACCATTAAAGTTTTACTTCTAAGAAAAGCTGTTCATAGGATTGTTGTTAAAGCTTTGCTGTTTGTTTGGTCCTGAAACTTAATCCAATGTTTAAAACCGAATCATTTGCTAAGATTGTAAGCTTGGTACCATGATGATAATTATATTTTTTACCAGAGAATCCATTGATGTAAACTAAGACAAAGCAATATAATCTGATGAACTCTTAAGATATGTGACTCAAGTGATAAAAATGAGATAAATACAGATCTGTTTTAAATGCAAACTTCATAAGTTTGTGACATTGGATATGTACTTCTTGGCTCTGTCCTGATATGCTGAACTCTTAAATTCTCTATCCTCTAGGTACACCATCAATTAGTATCACAAACTTTGGATTAGCAATCAAAATATTAGGGCATTGTTTGCTGTATTAATTATTACTTTTCGTCTTTTGGGCATTACGTAAAATTTTGATATTTTTTTTTTCTTTTCCCACTTTGCATACAACAAAAGAATATGTAGGAACCCTGACGCACATAGTTTAGCATGCATGCTTTCTAACAGACTTCACTGAGTTTGAATTTATGTCAAATAGCCTTTGTAAAAATTACAGCTATAAATCAAGAGTAATTATTCCTTTCCATAAAGCATGAGAGCCTTCTATGCAGTGTATTCTTGTCCCTATTAAGGCTTCCAATAATAGCAATCTGTTTTAAAACTAGGTCATAGGTAAGGTGCCTGATTCCTCGGTCCTTTATGTCACTAGGTAGTCGTGTAAGAATATTTTAATGTATTGTGGCCTTAGCTGCTGATATACTTCTTAAGAAGTGGCCAGCAAACAGATATCTACTCAAGTAACTGTATGCACTGGCTGTCCTAGCAAGGTGGCATTTTTGCAACCTAGAACTTATGTTCATGAGCTGATTTCAGGGAAGGCACTTAGAAGAATGCAGGAAACAGCTTTGCTTAGAAATAGAGGTAAGGAAGTTCGATATATTAATTTGAGTAGATGCACCCAAGAATGGTGCTGGGGTTACATAGTAAGATGGTGTATCCTCAACTTGGTGGCTGAAAAAGCTTAGAGTCACAGCTGAAATTAAGTAAGCAACATGACTACACAAGAGATGGAATAAATATCAAGGTAAAGTAATTCCTTATTGAGACTATCAGGAACCTATCTTTACTATATGTACTCATATATAGCACCTGTTCGGGTTAGGAGCTGCTGAAGGTACAACTGAGACCCACAAAAACTTAAACAAAAAATCCTTCTTCTAAGCAAATAAAGTACAGAAATGGACTGTGGTTATCTGAGGAACAACTTGGGGAACTTGACTGTCCTAAGGTCAACTCTACTTCCACTGTGATAGAGCTTCATTACTTTATGCCATACATGTTATCCTTACTCAGATACTTGCAAAGGTAGTATATAGGATATTGGGGTTAGTTCTAAGACAGAAAATGTTTATAGCATCCGTAATGGACTAAGTAGAAAAAATGTGGGATTCTTTTCCAACAGAAGAATAATAACTGACCTCACATGGTTTGCACCATCAGTGTAGTAACTATTTCGCACAGTGTGGCACAGATTATACAAGGAATTATGAGTTCCCAGCAGAGCCAGATAATGGCCTTGGGTTGATCAACTCAAAGGAAAGTACACAGAATGAAGAAAAGGCAGTAGGGAAGGGGTTTACAAAGCAGGTAATCATACCTTAAAAAGATATTCTGGCTAAAACCATGAAATGAAATGTAATCAGTGAAGTAAAGGGTCATTTTTGAATAATAATGTACCACTAGCCTTCTTTAATGTACAAGAAAGTGAATCATATAGTTTGGTTCCCTCAACTTCCCTGTGCACTGGTGTGTAGACAAAAAGTAAAGCAGATGGAGCTACTCATACATAACCTCATGTCTGAGCCATTCTTTCTCATTTTTGAATACCAAATGTTACATTGTATGAAAATGAAGCAGGGAAATTATACTGCCTTTCATCTGAGGAATGGGGAGTCACATCTTCCAGGAACTTGAAAGTATGAGCTCAGAAATTTGATGCATTCCATACTACAAGCAGAGTATCCATCTCTGAAAAGGTCCAGTGAGATATGTTTCTGCACAATACAGTGCATATAAACTTAAACTGTATGGTACATCTGAGATGACAGGAGAAATACACTGATGAGACAGAAGTTTTGGAGTTTGAGATGGCAAAAATCTGATATGTATCCACCATTTTCTCTTATTGAGGGTAGAATATGACATGGAAATTGCTGATGCTTACGTTACTGAATTAATGAACTCAGCTAAAAAGACACCTGGATTGGCAAATTACATGATCCATTAGTGCAAGATAAAAATTACATGGAATATAAGACATGATCAGGTTAAAAGTAGACTGCTGCACGAAATGAAATAGACTTCATAGGTTCACAGGAGATTAAAAGGCTAAGGGCTCAAAAGTCCTTACAAGCCTAGCCAGTTTTACTCACCTTTTTCCCAATTTTATGTCCCTAGGGGGAAGATAGCAAGTGTCAGCAAGTGGGGTTTTGACAATTTTTACAAAATGTCCCTGTCCATAAGGGACATGGGCACCACCCCAGGAGTGAATCTGCAGCTTCCCATCCATCGGTCCAGATTGCTGTTGAAGATGGTCAGGAAGGGGCTCTGCTTCATGTGAAAAGGAAACCTATTCTAGAGGACCAATCTCTGGGACACATATCTGGTTCTCCAGCATGATCTCTTTGTGCCAGAGATCAGGATTAGATCCTTAGAGTGGGTAACCCTTGTGCGGTTAGTTTTGTGAATATGCAACATTTCCATCACTGCTGGGTCAGACATAGATCGCCATTCATTAATCAGTAGGAAACTAAATACAGTGATAGGGCTTTTAACTGGTCTGCATATGACATGTTGGTTATACTCTGTATTTTTTTGGTGAGAAACCTCAAAGGATGCTCCCACTGTTGCAGTTGCCTGGTGAAGTACATGCCAAAGGGTGCATTGTACTTGACTATTGGTCTGATGATGGTCAAGTACTACGGTACTATGACATCCTTAGATCTGGATGCCATGTCCTTACTTAGAAGCTGAACCACATAGAAGGATTTCCTCACCACAGTGGACACATGGTGGGCAAAGTTCAAATTACTATCTATCTGAGTACCCAGATCTCTCACCACTGGATCCACTCTTGGGAGGTGCTATCAATGTGATATGCATAGGTAATTGATTTCCCAAAGGTATGTATTATTATGCATTTGTTCGCATTTAGTTTGAGGCCATGGCTGTGACACCAATCATTAGTCTGTGTCAGTCCTTTCTGTAGGATATCAACATTGTTTGGGGAGGCAATGATTGCCCCCCAACTTTCAGTAATTTGCAAACTTGGTCAACCAATGGCCATCTACATTTGCCTTGACATCTGAGAAGTATATCCTAAACAGGAGGGGGGCTAGCACTGAGGACTGTGGTACTCCACTGGTGACTGGCCTCTTGCTGGATGTGGATTTCCCCACTCTAACAACATATGCCATATCTGTGAGACATTTAGTTATCCATCTGGTGACACAGAGGTTTATGCCCAATTTTGTGAGTTTATCTGTAATATCAGAGAGGGATATTTGTCAAATGCCTTGGCCAGATTAAGGCAGGTGGTATGCACTGTCTTACCCTCATCCACGGCCTTGGTGATCGTCTGAAAGTCATCCACAAGACTGAAAAGGCAGGACCTGCCAAAGCTAAAAAGGATTGGGTCATGTGTCTGGAGATTTCCTATGCCATTGTTAATCAGGTCCAAGATTATCCTTTCCATTGCCTTGAACATGAGGCTAGTCAGACTTATGGGTCGGTAGTTTCCTAGATCTGTTGATTGTCCCTCCTTGTGCAGAGGAATGACTGCTTCTGTCCTCCACTCTACTGGGACAAAGCTTGTTTGGAGACTGTGGTTAAACAGAGATCCAAGTGGGTCCATTAGGTCATGTTTCAAGTTATTTAATAGACATTCTGGGATTCCATCAGGGCCTATTGAGGCCATGTTTCTAGCTTTACAGAGTGCAGTGATGACCTATTCTTTAGTTATAAAAGGCAAAGGAATGGTAGGGAGTATTTCATGGGGAGTAACCACAGGTGATGAGGGATGGTGAAATCTGAGCTGAATTTATCGGTCAACAGGTTTGCTATTTCTTCTGGTTGAGATTAGGTAGTGCCATCAACAGCCATCTCAACACAGACATCACTACAAATGATTTGTGGTTATCCTTTGCTTGGGAGGCTATTTTAGTCTCATATTTAGCTTTTAAGGACTTGACTAGGTCGCTGATTTGCCTGTTGAGACTAATGGGGGATTTTTTTCTCTGTTGTGCACCATCCCACTTGCTTCTAGACAGGAATTTCTTCCTTCTGTTGTATAAACTGTTTATGCCAGGGAATCCACTAGGGTGACTTGTTTTTCTGGCTAGACCCAGGTTTATTTTGGTCGAGTACTGCCATTTCTATGCAGTTGTTTAAGTGGTAGTACAGGGCATTCGTGTATACTTCTGCATAGGCTTTTGTGTTTTGGGGGTTAGGCAGAGCTTTAAAATTACCTATGCTATCACTTAATAGCAGGTAATTTGCCTTGGAAAATTTTTTTAGGATTTTAAAGTTTTCATGGGCGTTCTACCATTACATTTATTTCAAAGGTGACAGACTTATGATCCAGTCTTACAAATGAGGACATTACGCTGAGGAGGTGCAATACTCCACCATGTTTGTGAGTACCATGTGAAGGATATTTTTGTTCCTAGTGGGAATGCAGAACAGCTGTTCCAAAGCATTTGTAATGACAAAGTGCAGGAATATCTGAGCCTGCATGTTTGTTGTGGTGTATTTTTCTAATTTTATGGAGGGGTAGTTAAAATCACCCATTAGTAGTGTGTTGGGTTGAATGGTAAGTGATTCTAGTAACTTCAGGTATGTGGAGTGGTTTTCATGGTTCATGGTTGGGGATCTGTAGCTAGCAATGATATGGCGCGAGATTTGTTTATGGTCAGTTGGATATGGAGTAGCTCAAGCGAGCCACCCTACTTGATCAATCCTGCAATGTGATTGTTTTTTATGTAAATGGAAACACCTTCTCCTTTCATTCTTTTTTTCTTTTCAGAGGGTGGTCTGAATGTGTGGTAGACATTCTAGCCTTGCACAGCCAGGGTGCTTTCTGCAGCCTTTAACTATATCTCTGTAACTGCACAGACATCAGCATTCTCCAGGGCAAGGAGAGCTTCCAGAGAGTGCAGTTTCTTGTTGAGACTCCTAGCATTAAGCAGTACCTTCAACTTGGCATTAGAAGAATTTATGTTGGTAGGTCTGTGGATTAGCACTGCCTAAAAAAGGCTTTATCAGGCTGGTTAATGCCACAGCCAATATTGGAAAGCCTAGTGGTGACAATTGCAGACCATCTCTGGCAAAGCAGCATGGTCTGTGGATCATGTCATCTCAGGCTGACAGACACTGGATCCCCTTGGAATGATACCAGTAACTAAGCTAATTATTGACTGTATTGTGATATAATTTCTGGTGAGGGTAGAATGCTGCACAATGTGAGGCTCATACTGGTCTGGGACACATATTCAGAGAGGTCCATCATGTCTCTCTTCATATAGTCTAGGGAGGTATGTCTCAGGTCATTCACACCCATATGGACTATGACTGAGTCATGGTGGTACTTAGGGTTGAGTGACCTGAGTGCCAGCATAATCTGGTGAATCCAGGCAACTAACTGTAACCCGCTCTTTACCCAGCCTGGTGGTGGTGGTGGTGGTGGGGGGCAGCTGTATGTCTCACCATGGATTCTCCTATAATCAAGATGTTTGAATGTATGGTGTTTCACCTTAGGCGATTGTTTGTGAAGACTATGATTTGTATTTTTTATGTGTAGCAGCTGGTGTTGACTTGGTTTTGTTTGCAAGTGGATTCTGAGGGTAGTGTACAGGAGGCCTCTGAGGTTTTGGTAAGTTTCTTGTGATTACCTCTGTGTATGTGTTTTTATGTGTTGAGACCTTATTTAGTGAGGGAAAGGATGTGTGTGTGCTAACAGTATGTGAGAGTTGTGTCTCAATTTTCATAGTGTAATTACATCTCACATACTGTCTATTTCAGGATTAAGTGGTTGTCAGTATGCATGAGACAATTACTACATTGCCTCAGGATGCCCCATGTTTACCTGGTTGGATAGAGAGATAGCAGAAAAGTGCCTAACCATGGTTTCAGGTTTTTAATTTGGGTTTAACCATGGAGAAGAGAGGGTAGATTTAACTGGACTGGAATGATAGGAAACAAATTAAGAATGGGTGCTATACTCAGTGTGAACTGCAGCTATCCAACAAGGTGATGCTGCTAGATACCCCTAGAGCTGCAGGGGGACTGGAAAAGGTTGCAAAGATAGCTATTTTAAGGGAAATTTTAACTTGAAAGCATTTGCATCTATACAGGACACTGCTAACCACCACTGTGAGGAGAGCAGCGTAGCACAAAAACTAGGCTTATATAAATCAGAAAAAAAGTTTTACAACAGAAAGGACAACAGACCAGTCAGGAAAACACATAAGCTTTCAGCCAGCAGCCTCCAGTTCAGACAGATTTGCTTCAGCAAACGTCTGTCACAAGAGCGTTGAGAGAAAACCCTCTTAATGTAAAAATGCTGGTTTTAGAGCTCATGTGCAGGGGAAACACAATCTAAATACTACAGTCCTATAATACTAGCAGACACAATGCAATTAAGTACTACAGCAGAGTGGAAACAGTTCAGCTTTGAAACTCTACTAACTTGTGAGAAATATAACAAATAACACAGAATTTTTATGAAATACAGTAAAAATAATTAGCAAAAGTGCAAAATGATATTTATTGTCATTCTTTTATCAGTGGATGGCTTTAGATGCAGTAGATTTTCTGCAACTCTCTGACAAAGCAGCCAAACCAGGAGCAGCTGTGAGGAATTGAGCACAAACCCATGCTGCCACTGGGCTTATAAAGACTGGACTTAACATATATCTATAGGGTAAGTGAAATTTCTTAACCTTAATTAAAAACAATTAAGAATGCAAGTTGCAAGTGAGAATGGAAACAAAAAGGGGCAAACAGACAGCAAATATGAGCTAGGAAAGTCACTGAGTCATTGACAAAGTATGCAAGAGGTGTGGTTTAATTTTAACCAAAAATGTATTTATTTATCTTAGTTTACATGGAAAGTTTGATTGTCATAATATACTTTTTCAGCAGAAGCCCAGGGAGAAAAGGTCCATATAGTTTGACAAAATGTTTGAAAAATCAAAAGTTAAAGTATTTTTACAAAAATATTAAAAAAAAAAAACATCACATTGAAAATTTTTATTGACATTAAGATTTTGTATACATATGTATATGTATAGTATATGAAGAAAAAAATTATATATACATAATGTAGGATTATATTAGCAGTTTTAGATTTCAGCCTTATTTTGCAGTTAATTCTAATTCAGACAGGTGCATGCAAAGGCATACTTTATGATTTTCTTTCAAGCTGAAAGAAAATATGATAGGATGAAACAGGCAGATGTAGAAATGAATGAAGTTCTGTTTGTTAGAAGGTCAGGCTAATGTTTGTTAAAAGGTCATTGTTATAGCAGTATCTTTAAGGTGGGAAGTAGTATTTATAGAGAAGAGATGACTAGCAGTGGAAGAGGAGAATATAGCACTTATAGAAATGTGAGGAATAGAAACGGAAGAGCATGAACAGCAGTCAAGTAAACACATAAGAGAAAAGGGTGTGTCAGAAAAAGGGGCAGGTATGGTGATAGTGAGAGATATTTGTGACAGTAGAGTTAGTGATGTATTCTATAAGGAGAAAAGTGGTGTGACAGAATTTATTAATGGAGAGGATTTAGAAGATAGGTTGTGAGAATATTTGCAAGGAAGGGGAGAGAGGAAAATAAGGATGTTTGAGATTATGTGAATAAATGAAAATAAAGTTTCTATTAGAGCATGTGGGTATATACATAGGGTATCCTATACGATTATCTGGAAGTAGTACAGAACCACAGTCACTTACTGCTAAGGTATTGTTTTAATTCCACTCTGAACGTGTTTTTCTTGTCTGTGAGTTTTAGGTCTAGAGGCATGGAAGTTCTACAGCTTGATTACATAGTGGGAGTGAAACATGGTTAAAGAGCAATGACTGGAAACCATTTCTGTCAGGATATAAACATTTTTACTGTAACAGACATTCTAACAAAAAAGCAGGTAGAGGTGTTATGACAGGGATTAAAGCTAGCTATGAGACCTGTGATTATTACATGTTCAGTGATAACACAGATACTATGCACTGTGTAACTGTGACAATAAAGACAATCCTGGAACACATAACAATTGTTGGGGTGTATAAACCACCAAAGTCAAGTGCAGACGACCTAGAGAAATTCATACATTTCTTACATGAAACACAGGAGGGAAGAATAATATTACTGGGGACTTAAATTTACCAGAAACAGACTGGAATAATATTGATTCATCAATGTTAGTAAGAAAACTATTCACAGAGTATATTCAGGAGCAACAATTGCCTCAGATTGTAAAAAAACTCCCAGGGGTTGGAACATACTAGATATTGTTTATGTTCCCAAAGAAATTACTGTAACTTCAAGTCAAGTTTTACCACCATTGATGTGCAGTAATCATGGGGTTATTATGGTTAATTTGTTGCTAGATAATTCTGCCAATCTGTAATCTAAGCCAATGCACAGAAGGTTAATTACAGATTACATGGAAGCAAAACAGTCACTATGTAAAACTAACTGGAGTGAGGTGCTCAGTGGAAAAAATACAGATGGAATGTGGAAAGTTTTGAAGGAGAAATTGGTTGCAAACAATCAAAACAATGTTTAACATCAGGATCTAGGCATAAAACATTGGGGATATATTTCCATAAGAGCAAGATATCTGATTAAGGTTAGAGACAAGAGAGGTTGAACTACAACTTTGAAAACTGAAATAAACAAGCTGGACAAACAGATTAAGTATAGTGTGAGACAAGATCAAGAAACATTTGAAGAAAATTTATATAAAGATATTGAGCATAATAGGAACCTTTTTATTGATACATAAGATGTGGAAGAAGAAAAGACATGCAAATTAATAAACTGTGTGCAGATTCTAAAATTTATTCTCAGACACAACAGATTATAGATATATTTACAAAATCTTATGCAAAGCAGTTTGGCTCCACAAAAGGGGTGATAAGTTGTCCTAGTGACATCCAGATAACCCCAGATACTGGAATCAAATTAGATTATATCGAAAAAGAACTGTACAAACTGAATCCAAACAAAGTACAAGGAGGAGACGGAATTAGTAACAATGACCTGAGAACACTTCAGCAAGAACTTATGCTACCATTATATCTATTATTCACTAGGTCATATAAATATGGGGAGATTCCTCAAGATTGGAGACATGCACTTATTAAACCTGTCTTTAAGGGAAAGGGGAGTAGGACAAACCCAGCATCATACAGACCCTTAAGTCTACTTTCATGTTGTGGAAAATTAATGGAGAAGGTAATATTGGATAAGTTATTGTCAGAACTGGATAGGTTGGGATTAGAAACCATATATCAGCATGCATATGTTGAAAATAGATCTATTACCACCTGTAACATGATGTTCTATAACAATATAATAACAGCTATGAATGAAAAATTGTGCTGTGCTGTAATTTATATAGACTTAACTTCAGCATTTGACAGGGTCATATACAAAACACTGATCAATAAATTTGTACAACTAGGTATTGATGTACTCTTGATAAGATGGATAGCTACATGGCTTACAAATAGGACATGGCAAGTATCATACAGCAACTGGACAGGTGAAATCCTTGGTTACAGTCAGGGCGTCCCACAGCACTCTGTCCTAGGCCCTTACTTGTTTAGCTTGTATCTTTCAGACCTAACTTTTTCATCTGAGATATTCTACAGTCTATACACAGATGACCTGAAATTGGGTAAACTGATTACAAGTGTTACAGGTAAGGCATGTATGCACTAAATTGACCATTTGGGCACAGGAGAATAATATGCTGATAAATACGTCAAAAACTAAGTATATGAGATTTGGAAGACATAAACTTAAAGGGGAATATTTAATACAGCACACAGTGATTGAAACTGTAGACGCTTTTAAGGACCTGTGTATATGGGTAGATTCAGCTATGAGTTTTTCTAATCATATCAACCAACTGGTTAATGATAGCTATAGAACTATAGGATGTATAAAAAGATTCATAAAGTCTAGGAAATTAAAAACAATGAAGTCATTGTTTGTTAGTTACATTAGACCCAAACTTAAGTATGGAATAACAATATGGAAACTCTATAAGAAGGCAAGCATGATTAAACTTAAAGAGTACAGTGGAAATATACCAAGGGCATCCATGGATGTGAAAATCTAAGTTATTATGAAAGACTAAAATACCTGAACTTGTACATTGTCTCTTACAGATATCTAAGAGATCTTATTCAGCTATATAAGGCATTTAGAGACAACTACCTCTGGGAATGTTTGGGGTTATCAAAAAGTACTAGAGAATCATCAGACAACCTGTGTAGAAGATTCTATAGGAATGAGAAGTGTACTAACTGGTTCTCTGACAGAGTAGTTGATGTATTGAACATACTACCAAATTACATTAAAGCAAGCACTAGTTTAGATATTTTTAAGAACAGCCTGGACTCTTATTATGGGAACAAATGTTATATTGGCAAGCTAGAATGGCATTTATGCCCATGCTTGAAATATTTGTATGTATGCATGTATGTATGTATGGGGAGTCACCAGCAGAGTTATTAGATTCGGTTGTGAGTAGGAGGGATTTACTGTTTGAATGCAGGATTCCGGTACTTGTGTAAGGTTGCAGTAAATTTGGTAGAGATAGGCATTTTGTCTGGGCTGCATATTACATTGTGGGCAGTTAGTACTTGGGAGAAGGGCAGGTATTGTGGCAGTTCCAGCCAATTAAGTTCCTTCAGGGCTTTACAGTGATGTATTGATTGGGACGTTTTAACTGTGAATTTTGTAATAGTATGAGTCTAATTTTGTTCTGAGGGTGATGTTAAGATTTGTAAAGTTCAGTGATGCACAAGGGAAGGGAGTAGATAGGTTTTTGCTATAATTTTTTTAGTGTTATATACGAGAATTATTTTGACCCTGTAGAGGGATCCTAGCTTTCTGTGGGTTTTATTTATGGCTTTCAAATGTATGTGTTGGTCATATCTGAGATTGTCATCAAGTAAGACTCATAGGAGTTTAGTTTGTGACACTGTTTTAATTGCTATGTTATTTGATGATACAATATGGAATGTTTGTTTTGGTTTAGAGTAAAGTTTGGGACAAAAAGGTATGAGTTTGGTCTGTTTGCTTTGAGAAGAAGGTCTGAGTTTGAGAGCCAGGATTCTGTGGAAAGGAACGCCTGCTGTTTGATAATCTGGAGGTTATCTGGTACTGAGCAGATGAGCGTATCATCATCTGCTTATTAGGCTAAAGTTTTTTTCTTTGGAGGCAGTGTGGCATTTATTAATAAATATGTTAAAAAGGAGGGCCCCTAGCTTTCATCCTTGGGGTACTCTGATTGTAACTGGTAGGAAAGGTGAGAAATCCTATTGCCATTTTACAATAACTGCCTATTTCATAGGTAGCTAAGAAATCAAGTAAGGGATAGGTTACTGAGTTCTGTGGAGGAAAGTTCACAGAGAAGTTTTTGATGAGATATTTTATCAAATGCTTTAGACAAACTGAGGATGAGGATTGAGACTAGGCTGCCATTGTATCTATGATGGTTGACTGAACTGGTAAAGTTGAGGAGGGCAGTTGTGGTGCTGTGGCCAAGGCAGAAGCCATGTTGTTTATTACAGAGTAGTTTGTGATTGGTAATGTATTGCAGGAGTTGAGATTGGATGGATTTTTTTAAGAATTTTAGACAGTAGTGATAGTATGGTAATATGCCTGTAGTTAGTAAGGTTAGTAGAGTTGCCACCTTTGTGGAGAGGTATGATGAACGATTTTTTTCCAGATTTCTGGCACATTGTCTTCTACTAGGGACCTATTAATAAGGATGGAGATGGGATATGCTATAGTTTTGGCTGAAATTTTCAGTTATTCATTGTGGATGTTGTACTGGCCAATGTTGTTAGTTTAAGGTTTAGTATGTGATTTTTGATTAATGTAGTGGGGACTGGCTTGAGGTTGAATTGTATTGTAATATTGTGAGCTATTGGGATGGTGAGGGGGTGAACGTTTTTATTTTGTGAGAAAACAGAATTTACAAAGTGAGAGTTAAACCAGGCAGCAATATTTTCTGTGCAGTTAGTGTTGGGGGAAGTAGTGATGGTTTGACTGAGCTGGAGTAGTTTTTGTATTGTCGACTAGAAACTGTTTTGCATTATTTTGGTTGTTTACATTTATTTTTGTTGTTGTTTTTTATACTGTTTTGCAAGGTTTCTAGGGAGTCTAAAGGTTTGTAGGGTGGCCTGGTTCTTGGGGTCTATATGACTTGGTCGACAGTTCATATGATCGACTGTTTATTTGGTCGACAGTTCATTTGATCGACAAGCATTTGCCCCCTTCCCCAATGTTGTGTGACCCTGGAGTTGATATATATAGTTAGGGGGGGTGTGGGGGGCAAAGCCCCCCACCTAAAATGCTTGTCGATCAAATGAACTGTCGACCAAATAAACAGTCGATCATATGAACTGTTGACCAAGTCATATAGACCCGGTTCTTGTTGTTAGGCCATATTTTCCAAGCATGCTCCCTCTGTCTAAGTAGTTGACTGTAACCAAACACTACCTCACAAACCACAAAGGAGAATGCGGTCCCAGTACAATAAAGGAAGTCTTCAGAAATTCAGTCCAATGCAGCCAAGAATAAACAAAAAATAGTTTATTACATGAAGCGATCCACAAAATAATAAATTCCACTAAAAGCGATACTCAAATTTACAACTGGAACCATAGATTAAGCGCTTTCGTCTCCATTTGGAGACTTCATCAGAATCCATGGATTTAACAATAGAGGCATCTTTTATACTAACAAAATCCATTTAGCTGGCATCTAATTAAATGATTGTTTAATTAATTCAATTTTTCTTAAAGTGCAACCTTACCATAAATACTGAGAACATCTAAAACTTGTGTGAATGAATGAATAAATAAGAGTAAACTGTAGGAATAGTAAGAGAAATATTTAAAAATATAATAAATATAGTATATATATATATATATATATATATATATATATATATATATATATATATATATATAAACAATAAATAATGACTTGAATAGATCCATAAATACATATAGAATATGTATAAAAAATATATATTGTATATAAAAATATAGTATATATATATATATATATATATTGTATGTGAAAAAATATATATTATATATGATATGAATAAAAAGATATACATAAAGGGAATCAAGTCCAATAAAATCTAAGTTAAAAGACTTGTGTATAAATAAATCAAATGTATTAAAAATGAAATATAGAATAAAATACATATATTTATTTATAAATGTATATATATATATATATATATATATATATATATATATATATATATATATATATATGTATATCCTTTCCTATATTTTGTGTATTAAAATGTAAAATGTAAAGCAACCCTAAAAATAAATTCTTAATTATTTTATATTATAATAATTACCTATGTTTCTTAAGGTCAGCTGCAAGCAATTTCAATGCTGGGGTGATGGAGATGTGGTCATTTAGACCCTTACCACAACAAGAGTCCAATCTAAGTTGCCACATCATTTCTTTTAACTCCAGTTGGGTCTCCCAGTCACCACCCCTCTCAAGGCATTTTACTTCCTCTATTACCCAGAATTTAAAATCTGCATTCTTACAGACCAAGACATGTCTGTACATAGCATTGTTTTCATTTTGTTTGTTGATGTCCCTCACATGTTCGTAAATTCTGGATCGTAGGTGCCGTTATGTTTTCCCAACATAATAGCTCCAACAGACCTTACAGAAAACAAGGTATACCACCCCTTTTGTATAACAACTACTGTGAGTTTTAGAAACCAAAGTTGTTCTAAGACTGGGTATTCTAATCTCTTAATTGTCCTGCTATAAATGCACACTGCGCACATCTACCACATTTAAATGTTCCACATTTTTTACTTGCACCATGTGTATTTTTCTTCTTCTTCTCTAAGATATTCTTAATATTCCTATTCCTCCTGTAACTATAACATATGTCATTTAGAAATACATCAGTTTTGATGGCTATTTCCCTAAACATCTCCCAGGTCTCATTGATACATCTTCTAAGTTGTCCTATCCCTTGATAATACGTAAGGGTTAAGTATGATATACAATTTGCATTATTTTTATTGTGGTTGTTGTTACCACCCTCCATTTCTCGGACACTAACATCCACATCACCATTAACTGTGTTGACACAACTACTCTTAACTAATAAAGGAGTATATTTGTTGTTACTTCTACCTTTTTGAACCTGGTTTTTAACACCATGTATCAAATCGAGTGGCTAACCTCTCTCTTGGAACATTTTGCCAATGAATTCAATCTCTTCCACGAATTCATTTTCATCTGAAATCATCCTCACCATTCTAATCATTTGTCCGTTAATAATATTCTTTTTTAATACATATGAATGGTCACTATCAAAATGTAGATAAGCATTAGAAAAATACTCCTTTCTGTATATATTAGATTTATAACACTTGTTTGTGTAATCCTTATCTAACCTCACATCCAAGAAATGTATAAAATCTTTTCCAATATCATGTGTAAATTCTAAAAATGTCGTAGTATGATTAATGTATTCAATCAATTCATCTATCTTATCAAGTGGCCCATTCCATACAACAAATATATCGTCTAAAAATCTATAATATTTACCAATGTACCTATAATAATCAGAGGAAAATATAAACTTACTCTCCCAATATAACATAATAATATTTGCATATATAGGGGCACAGGCTGAGCCCATTGCCACTCCTTCTTTTTGGTGAAAATATTCACCCTGGAAGTACAGGTAATTGTATTTCAAAACTAACTCCATATTTTCTAGTACCAACCTGAATTCATCACCAGTTAAAAGATTCATTTCAGTTAACATATCTTCAACCCACATCATACCCATTTCTTGTGGTATGACGGAAAACAGATCTCTCACATCGATTGTGATGAAAAGACTGTCATTGTTATATGGACACTCACCCATCTTACTCAAAAAATCCCAAGAATCAACTAAGATATGACAATATTTTTTGTGAAACTTCTTCAATTTAGAATCTACATATATTGCTAAAGGTTGAGTCTTAGATCCCTGGGATGAGACAATGGGCCTCATAGGGGGGTCATAAACAGATTTGTGGACTTTCAGTATTCCAAATATAGCCGGTATAACTGGTTTTGGGACTTTGAAGAAATTATAAAGATCCATATCGATCAAACCCTGTAGCAAGTTATCCTCCAATGCTATGTCTATCTGTCTATAAGATATATTGATTTCATTTATGGATACTCTACTATATTGATTCTCGTTATCTAATATATCCATCATTTTAGTTGTATAGTCCCATTTATCCATAAATACCACACCCCCACTCTTGTCCGGTTTCATTACCCTTAATTTGTCATCTTTACTAAGCTCTTTCAATAATTTAGTTTCAACCTTTATTTATTTTATTTTATTTTACATTTGTTAACCGGGCTAGTCCAACTGGATACAAGTCCATTTTCAGTGGAGGCCCGAGGAGAAAAGCTCCACTATCTACATAACATGATAACAAAACATTAAATACAAAATATATGTTTGATTTAAGTAAAAAAAAAAGTTGATATAACTAACAAAGTAGAAGACAGTAATAATACTTGAAAGAACTTATAAAGAAGGTGGATACAGAGAAGGAAGTAGTGAAAGTACAGGTATATGAGAAAAAGGGAGAGAAAAATTAAATTACAGTAACAGTTGTTAGAGTTTAGTGAGAGAAGTAGAGTTACTTATATAAGGTAGTCCTATAATGGGTTAAAAGGGACATAATAATTTAGTGACGAGTTTGATAAGGGAGTAAGAATGAGGGATATGGGAGAAGGATAGGAAGTCAAATAGGAGGTAGTTTAACTGGGAGTTAAGCAAGAGCAAAGCCAGTGGTTAGAAAGGAAGAGTTTCAGTTTGGTCTTAAATAGTGCAGTGGAAGTCTGATCAGTAAGGTCTTTAGGAAGTTGGTTCCAGTTTTTGCCAACTGAGTTGGAAAAAATAGATTCTCCTGCTGTATTCTTTGATAGAGATGTTTTAATCATGATTTTATTGGAAGAGCGTAGGGCTTTTAAGTTGTTATATGGTTTTATAAGGGTGGAGAGCATGGGTATGTTTTCAGGGTAGTGAAGGGCTTTGTGGGCAATAGTAAGCTGCTGGTACTGAATTAGGTGTAGTAGTTCCAGCCATCCTAGGTTAGAGAGGTTCAGACAGTGATGTGTTTTATATGGAGAAGCAGTTGCAAATCTAGCAATGTTGTTGTAGGTTACTGTGAGCTTCTTAATATTATGTTTAGATAGATTAGTGTAAATAGGGGAAGCATACAATAAAGTGGAGATAAGATGTGTTCTTGCTATGGTAGATCGAGCTTCAGTGGTTAGGAAAGATCTGATTCTGTAGAGTGAGCCTAGCTTTCTATTAGTTGCTTTAATGCTGCAGTTGATGTGAAAATCAAATTTTAGAAGGTTGTCGATGGTAACACCCAATAGTTTGGTTGCTTGGTCAGGTGATATAAGGGTGCCATTGTTAGATGTAATTGTGAGATTAATAGAGGGAGACAGGTGTGTGGGTAAGAAAAGGAGAAGTTTAGTTTTCTTGGGGTTTAAGAGAAGACAGTGATTGGAGAACCATTGTTCAATAGTAGTAAATGTCTTTTGGGTAAGGTAGTGAAGGTCAGTTTGGTTTGTGGCAGAGCAGATGATGGTGGTGTCATCAGCATACTGTATACAGGTGGTTAAGGGTGTGGCTAAGTGCAAGTCATTGATAAAGACTGAAAATAAAAGAGGACCTAGGATGGAGCCTTGCGGGACCCCTAAAGTGGTTGGGAGGAGTTCAAAGAGATTGTTGTTCCATAGAACAGCTTGTCTCCTATTGTGAAGATAGGAAGTGAACCAAGTAAGGGCAGGTTTATCAAGAGAAAGCATTTTTAATCGATGTAGAAGGAGTTGGTGATTCACCATATCAAAGGCTTTAGACAGATCTACAAAGAATGCTGAAGATAGAAGATTGTTATTACGGTTATTATTAATGGAGTCAGTAAAAGATAGTAAGGCTGTAGTGGTACTATGGAAAGGACGAAAGCCGTGCTGACAGTTAGCTAGGAGATTGTTAGAAAGGAGGTGACTTAGTAACTGTTTGTGGATGCATTTCTCCATAATTTTTGCAATTGGAGATAGCAGTGCTATGGGGCGGTAGTTAGAGTATTCAAATGAATCGCCACCTTTGAAGAGGGGGATGATGTGTGAGATTTTCCAGAGGGAAGGTATGGTACTTTCTGTTATTGTTCTGTTTATTAGTATAGAGATTGGGTAGGCGATTGCTTTGGCACCTAGCTGGAGATATTCAGCTGGGAGATTGTCAGCTGAGGGGGTGGAAGCTTTAAGTTTAAGAAGTAAATTTAGAATATAGGAGGTAGGTATGGATTTAAGCTACATAAGTGGAGGGGTGACATTAGGGCAACCTAATAATGAGGGGTTAGGGGTTTGTTGGTTGGCTAAGTTAAGTATAGTAGATGTAAAGAAGTTATTAAAAGCATTAGCAGTTTGTAAGGGAGAGTCTGGGCAGGAACCAATAGGATTGGGAGTTTCAATTTTCCAGGGAAAGAAGAGTGTTAATAGATCTCCAAAATTTGTGGGGATTTTGGTGGGAGGATTGCTGTAAGTGGGTGTAATAGTTCTTTTTGTCTTTTATGATAGCTATTTTTGTCATGTTTCTTTTCTGTTTGTAGCTAAGGTGATCAATGGGGTCTTTGGAGGTTCTCCATTGAGACCAGGCTTTATTCCTATTCAGGATTAGCTGTTTTGTGGAGGTTGTAAGCCAACGGGCAGTATTGTATTTCATGCGAATAGAACGGATGGGAGCATGTTCATCTAATATAGTAAGAAAGGTTTTATTAAAGTGGTTAACAGCGTCGTCAATTGGGAGAGTTTTTAGAAGGGACCAGTTAACAAGGCTAAGGTCATTTTGAAATAGTTGAGGGTCAAAGTGTTTTTTGCTACGAGATAATCGTATTAGGGGTGATGGTTTGAGGTGAGTTTTATGCCTTATGATATATATGGGAGAGTGGTCACTTAGGTCATCTGGTAGGATACCTGTAGTATATTTTTGCTGGGGACTGTTTATCAGGATCCAGTCAAGTATGGAATCTTTGTTATTGCTCTTGTTTGTTCTGGTTGTGGAGTTAATGGTTTGTTGGAATCCATGCAGGTTGATAAGTGTGGATGGATTCGTTAGGTTACAAGCATTCCAATCAATATTGAAGTCTCCTAGCAGTATGGTTTCTTGTGGAAGATTGGTAGAAAACCAGTTAAGCAGGTTTTCTAATATGGGGGTGTTGTTGCCAGGGGGAAGATAGGTACAGATAATATTAATGTTTTTTTGTGGGTTAATGGTGAGTTTAGAAATAATGAGTTCAGTGTTAGTGTCATTTTGAAGGGTGTGGGTTGTTTTATTTATATTCAGTCCAGATTTGAAGAGAATGGCTACACCACCACCTTTTTTATTAAGACGGTCATGTCTAAGGATGTTGTAGCCAGGGGGGGTAATTTCATTGTCTTTTATTGAAGGTTTGAGCCATGTTTCGGTAAGACAGAGAATATCAAATTGTTGGGTGTCAAGTAGGGCGTGAAGAGCTGGAAGTTTATTGCAAATGCTACGGATGTTAAGATGAGCTATTGTAAGAGATTTAGGAGGTTTAGAGTCTGGTGTAGGTGTAGTTTTAATTTTAGGGAGTGTTGTTGGGGTTTTTGGTCCTGGGTTGGGGTGGATGTCCCCATCTAGTAAATGGAAGCAATGGATGAGGTGAGTAAGTTGTGAAGGCTTAAAGAGGTACAAGTATTTTGTGTGTCTAAGAATAAGGTATTTAATATGTGAGAGTCGATGATATTTTGAGTCAAGGTATGTGTTGTCATATGTTAGACTAAGATGTGTAGTGAGTGTGGATGGTGGGATAGTTAGTGTGTGTTTATGTGGAATATTAACATTAGGATGAAGTGGTTGCTCATACCAGGTTATAAGGTAGGTGGAAGAAAGAACAGTTAGGAGAGGTAGAAGTAGTGGAAGAAGGTGAGTAGAGTACATTGTTAAGAATGCAAATTAACAATGTTAGATAGGTAGGTTATCTAGTAGAGAGGGTGTGAGTGTGAGGGGAGGGAAGTACGTTCTGATAGGTCGTTAAATGTTGTGGGTGTGGTTATGTGGGAATAAAGGTAGAGGTGCTAGGGGCGGGTGGAATTTGGGGGCAGGGAGGGGAGCGGAGTGAGCCCGCAGGGCGAACGGAGCGGGAAGACACAGGAGAGTGGGGATCAGCAGGAAACAATCAGAGAAAGGGAAGGACAAACAGGTAATCCAGAGGTAAAATGTAAAGGTAAAACCTCTGTTAAATTACTAACTGGTTGTGTATTGTATAAGTTTATCATACATATCCTCCTAGTTACACATCTCTCAAAATTCATAATCTCATTTTGTAATGGGGGATTGAATATACTCACTCTCTTTAGTGTACTTTCCTTATTTGGAATATTCCTATCCTTGTACATATGCGTAAAATTTAATTTTCTCGTAAACAATTTAATGTCTAACAAGATATTTTCAATTTTTGGAATATTTGTAGGTACAAAAGTGAACCCTTTAATAAATAAATTAAAATAATCATCATTAATCCGTATATCTGTATAATTAAAAATATTAAAATTCCTACGGGTGCAAATGATATTTTCCCTTTTCTCATCTACTTGGACCTCTGTTCTAATGTCACCTATACCGGTGTTGAGTACTAGATTATCATGTGTTATCTGTGTGATCTCACCACATGTTGGATATTCCTGTTCCCCATCACCTGTGCGTATGACGGTTGTTGAGTTCGATTCCGTAGTCTCTCTGTCCTCATGGGTTCTTCCAGGTCTAAAGGGATCACTTCCCTAACATTGTTACTGCTATCCCCACAACTAGTATAATGCTGTTCTACTCCTTTTGCATCATAACCGTTGTATGCATGATAATGTTGTTCTCTAGCAAAATGGTCCTGCTCCTGTCTTTCCCTTCTGGTCTCCCCATAGTAATTAAAATGTGTATAATCCCTACCATTATATCTCTCATTCCCTCTCCCATTCATATTGTTTGTTGTGCTGCCTCTGTAGTTGTGATATTTGTTGTTTTTAGATTCAACATAATATGCCATGCCCTTTTCATATACAGCCAAATCTCTTTCCAACTTTAACATTTTCCTGTTAATGTTGGTGTTAGTAGTATTATCTACATCACGCAACACTCTCAAGTAAACATTCTTGTGTTCATCTACTTGGAATAACAAATCAGTACTAATACATTCATACAATTTATCAATTTCCTTTTTAAGTGTTTCCATATTTTTGGTATTTAATTTAATCATTTCTTTTAGAACTGCCAGCCCACAATTATTCAAAATGTCACAAATAATTAAAAAAAAATCTTTGTCATCTTTGGCGTTGTTTGGAAATTTATTGAGTCTTAATCCCTTAGGTATTATTTTCTCTTCCAAACATTTCTCAAAATACCAATTCTCAATAACCAGAGATTTGTACTTAGTTAACAAAGATTTAAAAGTCTTACATAAGTCTTTGTACATGGAACCACCACGTTTATCTTTGCTCTTCTCTCTGTTGTTAATTTTCAACGATCGATTAATCCAAGTCTGAAAATCCAAGTTCTTGTACGCTTCTGGTATCTCCTGCCCATCAAAATCATTATCGACAACGTTTTTATTTATTTTATAGACATAGTATTGGAGGATAACTTGCTACAGGGTTTGATCGATATGGATCTTTATAATTTCTTCAAAGTCCCAAAACCAGTTATACCGGCTATTTTTGGAATACCGAAAGTCCACAAATCTGTTTATGACCCCCCTATGAGGCCCATTGTCTCATCCCAGGGATCTAAGAGTCAACCTTTAGCAATATATGTAGATTCTAAATTGAAGAAGTTTCACAAAAAATATTGTCATATCTTAGTTGATTCTTGGGATTTTTTGAGTAAGATGGGTGAGTGTCCATATAACAATGACAGTCTTTTCATCACAATCGATGTGAGAGATCTGTTTTCCATCATACCACAAGAAATGGGTATGATGTGGGTTGAAGATATGTTAACTGAAATGAATCTTAACTGGTGATGAATTCAGGTTGGTACTAGAAAATATGGAGTTAGTTTTGAAATACAATTACCTGTACTTCCAGGGTGAATATTTTCACCAAAAAGAAGGAGTGGCAATGGGCTCAGCCTGTGCCCCTATATATGCAAATATTATTATGTTATATTGGGAGAGTAAGTTTATGTTTTCCTCTGATTATTATAGGTACATTGGTAAATATTATATATTTTTAGACTATATTTTTGTTGTATGGAATGGGCCACTTGATAAGATAGATGAATTAATTGAATACATTAATCATACTACGACATTTTTAGAATTTACACATGATATTGGAAAAGATTTTATACATTTCTTGGATGTGAGGTTAGATAAGGATTACACAAACAAGTGTTATAAATCTAATATATACAGAAAGGAGTATTTTTCTAATGCTTATCTACATTTTGATAGTGACCATTCATATGTATTAAAAAAGAATATTATTAACGGACAAATGATTAGAATGGTGAGGATGATTTCAGATGAAAATGAATTCGTGGAAGAGATTGAATTTGTTGGCAAAATGTTCCAAGAGAGAGGTTATCCACTCGATTTGATGCATGGTGTTAAAAACCAGGTTCAAAAAGGTAGAAGTAACAACAAATATACTCCTTTATTAGTTAAGAGTAGTTGTGTCAACACAGTTAATGGTGATGTGGATGTTAGTGTCCGAGAAATGGAGGGTGGTAACAACAACCACAATAAAAATAATGCAAATTGTATACCATACTTAACCCTTATGTATTATCAAGGGATAGGACAACTTAGAAGATGTTATCAACGAGACTTGGGAGATGTTTAGGGAAATGGCCATCAAAACTGATGTATTTCAAAATGACATATGTTATAGTTACAGGAGGAATAGGAATATTAAGAATATCTTAGAGAAGAAGAAGAAAAATACACACGGTGCAAGTAAAAAATGTGAGACATTTAAATGTGGTAGATGCGCGCAGTGTGCATTTATAGCAGGACAAAAAGAGATTAGAATACCCAGTCTTAGAACAACCTTGGTTGCTAAAACTTACAGTAATTGTTATACAAAAGGGGTGGTATACCTTGTTTTCTGTAAGGTCTGTTGGAGCTATTATGTTGGGAAAACAGAGCGGCACCTATGATCCAGAATTTACAAACATGTGAGGGACATCAACAAACAAAATGAAAACAATGCCATGTACAGACATGTCTTGGTCTGTAAGAATGCAGATTTTAAATTCTGGGTAATAGAGGAAGTAAAATGCCTTGAGAGGGGTGGTGACTGGGAGACCCAACTGGAGTTAAAAGAAATGATGTGGCAACTTAGATTGGACTCTTGTTGTGGTAAGGGTCTAAATGACCACATCTCCATCACCCCAGCATTGAAATTGCTTGCAGCTGACCCTAAGAAACATACGTAATGATTATAATTTAAAATAATTAAGAATTTATTTTTAGGGTTGCTTTACATTTTACATTTTAATACAGAAAATATAGGGAAGGATATACATACACACACATATATATATATATATATATATATATACATTTATAAATAAATATATGTATTTTATTCTATATTTCATTTTTAATACATTTGATTTATTTATACACAAGTCTTTTAACTTAGATTTTATTGGACTTGATTCCCTTTATGTATATCTTTTTATTCATATCATATATAATATATATTTTTTCACATACAATATATATATATATATATATATATATATATTTATATTTTTATATATAATATATATTTTTTATACATATTCTATATGTATTTATGGATCTATTCAAGTGGTTATTTATTGTTTATATATATATTTACTATATTTATTTATTATATTTTTAAATATTTCTCTTACTATTCCTACAGTTTACTCTTATTTATTCATTCATTCACACAAGTTTTAGATGTTCTTAGTATTTATGGTAAGGTTGCACTTTAAGAAAAATGGAATTAATTAATCAGTCATTTAATTAGATGCCAGCTAAATGGATTTTGTTAGTATAAAAGATGCCTGTATTGTTAAATCCATGGATTCTGATGAAGTCTCCGAATGGAGACGAAAGCGCTTAATCTATGGTTCCAGTTGTAAATTTGAGTATCGCCTTTAGTGGAATTTATTATCCTGTGGATCGCTTCATGTAATAAACTATTTTTTGTTTATTCTTGGCTGCATTGGACTGAATTTCTGAAGACTTCCTTTATTGTACCGGGACCGTATTCTCCTTTGTGGTTTGTAAGTAGTTGACTGGTTGTTCTAGCTAGCCATGGAACTGAATTTATCTAACCCTAGTAGTTCTAAGATGTGCATGTTCGGGTATTATGTTTGAGAAGACTTAGTTAAAGTGGGATACTGCTTTTTCCAAAGAAAATGTTTTAAGGATACTCTAGTTATATTTATAAGGATGAATTTAACATTGCCTGGTTTAAATTTTGTTAGGTTATGAACTTGCTTATAGGTTATTTGTTTGGGGGCCATTTTCCTGCTGTCTGACTGTATAAATTGGCAGTGATCACTGATAATGTCTGGTAAGGTCCCAACTGAAGACATGACTGCAGGTCTGTTACTAAGGATCCAATCTAATGTGTATTCCTTGTTAATTTCATTGTGTCAGTATAGGCAAAAAAAATATGGGTGATATTGAAGGGAACCAACCAATAATTTCCGAATCCCATAAATGGGACATTTTTTTTCCAATAAAATAGTAGTGCTCTTAATCTGAGTGATGCTTTTACCTTGTTGGCAGAGTATTCTCAGATATATTTTCTGTTTAAAAAGATGTCATTGATAGTTCCAGTCTTAGTAAGGTGTACACATCTGCTGAACTTGGGTATTTGGTTAAGGATGTGTATACCCACTGTACAGTTAGTACAATGGTACAGTTAGTACAGATAAAGTTGTAGTGCTTGCTTGACTTGCTGTTCTCTGCCTGACTATTGCTGATCTCTGTCTGCATTTGATTTTGGATTGAAGTTATTCATTTAAAGTTTAGTTACTTCTATTTTTTTATATTGCATTTTGTTTTGTTTTAAGTTTTGTTGTTCATTCTGGAGTTTTAAGAGATCTTGGCTAGGGTCAATTAGAAAAGAATTATTTTGCAGGCAGTGAATAACATCCAGCTCATTAGTGGGAGGAACTGAGAAATAAACGGCATTCCTCATTTAACTACAAATATTTAGTGGCATATTTATTTGACTGTAATGCTTGTTTGAATAGCTGTTCACTGCCTGATTATTGCTGATCTTTGTCTGAGTTTGATTTTGGATTGGTGTTATTCATTTAAGGTTTGGTTACTTCTATTTTTTACCTTTTTCTTATATTGCATTTCGATTTCTTTTAAGTTTCTTGTTCTTTTGGAGTTCTAAGAGATCTTAACTAGTTTGGTTAGAAAATAATTTTTTTGTAGACAGTGAATACCATCCAGCTAATTAGTGGGAGGAGCTGAGAAATAGCATTCCTCATTTAACTTCAAATATTTAGTGGCATCTTTATTTGATTGTAGCTAATGTTTGACTTGCTGTTTTCTACCTGACTATTGCAGATTTCTGCCTGCACTTATTTTTCCCACCTACCTGCCCTGCTTTTAAACTTGGTGGCTTTTCTGTTGCCCACCCCTACTATAAATCTGATTTTGGACACTCCTCCCAGTCTCATTCCATCAGCTCGTTTTACTTAGAAATGAGAGACTAGGATGGCCCTCCCCCTAAGTCTCTTAAACTTGAATTGTCTTCTGTTTCCTACCTTCCTACTAACTAAAAATGCATTTTATTCAGCTGATTTTACTGTATTTGGTTTCTTAATGTGTTCAACTGCATTTAATCTGCTGCATTTATTACTGTTTGTTAGTATCCCAGTTACAATATATCTGTTATTCTAGGGTCTATGGTTAATCATAGAACGGACTAACCATTGAATGGCACATCATCGAAAACAAACCATCGAACATCCATTCCTCAAGTGTGCACTTCATCTAACATTTGAAATAGGGAAAGTAACTAGTTGGGCAACACTTCCCCTTCTCACTTTTTCTCACTGCAGTGTGATCTCGGAGTTGATATGAATAATTAGGGTGTGTGTGTGTGGGGGGGCGGGGGGGGTGAAGCCATTTGTCTAGACACATTTTTTTAAAAATACTAGAGCATCTGGTTATGGCTGACTAAGTTTGCTGATGATTGCAAGCTGGGGGTTATCACTGACTTTCCTGCAGACTTCCTGCAGTATTCTTCAAGAAGGCCTATCTTTAAATAACAAATGATGCCAAAGCCATGGGCTTAAACTCAATGCTAAGAAATGCATAATTGTAATGTTTGGGAAGTCAAGTGTCCCAGCTAATTACCATGCTGATAATATGCCCCTAAGAGTTAACCCAGTGGTTAGGGATATGGCTATGCATGTAAACAGTAACCTTACATTAGACCACCATGTGGCCACAGTGACAAGGAAATCCTTTTATGTTGCACAAGTTATAAGTAAGGGCATGACATTTAAGTCCATAGAGGTCATTATTCCACTGCACTCTGCTCTTATCAGACCAATCATAGAATACAATGCTCCCTTCGGTATGGTCCTGACCAGGCATATGCAGTAGCTACAGTGACCTCAGGGGTTCCTTAGGAAAAAAATACAGGGTCTAACGAACCTGCTTTATGCAGATCATCTTAAAGCTTGTTCCCTCTACTCAGTCTGCTATAGATTGCTGAGGGGAGATCTATGCCTGGCTTACAAGGTATCCGCAAACTCCACACTTCTAAATCTCCTTCATATCTGCAAGTCAAATAGTACCAGTAATAAAAGGTTTAGGACCTGAATTTTGTTTGTGACTTAAACAGAACATGCTGGAGAGACAGATATGTGTCCCAGAGACTGCCCATCCTATGGAACAGGCTTCCCATCCATGTGAAGCTGAGTTTGTCTATTACCCAGTTTAAGCATAACTTTGACCAGTGGATGGGGAATAGAGAATTTACACCAGGCCTGGCACCCATGTCCCTTATGGAGAAAGGTAGCTTATAAATACCTAGCCCTCAATCTCCAATTTGGATACAGGACATCATTATTCTTTAGGGAAAACTTGACTAGGCTTAGAAGGGTCTCCTTGGTCATTAGCCTAGTAACAATCTATGAAGATCCATGCATCCCTTCAAAGGCAGTCTGATGAAAGGTAATAAGAGAATAGTCCCAAGAATTCATGTCACCAGTTAATGGACAGGACATTCAGGAATTAATTAATAGGAAGGGAATGAAAAAAAAAACACCTGGAATATGTGGTCTCTATATATATATTGCTATTTGGTGGTAGAATATGGATGAGGTATTACAACTTTTGGAGATCTTAAATATTGTTCTTATTAACAGGAATATACTAAAAAAAGGCAAGTAATGGTGTCAGTGATACCAATAAGGGGAATGTAACAAGGTTCTCATCCTCCCACAGACCATATAAGTGCTTAATTGTGGCTACATTTTATTCATACCACTGATGACATAATGCTTGGATAATATCTTCTGAAACCGATATACCTAGAGCAATGTAAATTAAAGAATGAGATGGTAAACTTCTGAACAGTCTAAAGATGCTCCTGGTTATGAAAGAGACCTAAGACAAGAATAGTGATGTGGTAATAGATAGCCTACACACTGAGTAGATAAATGACAGGGTTGAATGGTGCTATGTTTTAAGAATGCTTTATTACGCTGGCATGTCAGACAGTTTTCACAAGTTATTCCTAACAATTTATAAAGATTTAATAATAAAACACAGGATCAAGTGGGGCTTTCTTACTCAGATGGATGAGCAAGGGATACAACACAGGGGGGTTCCCTCTACCTGCCACTTTGTTTGCTCTATAATTAGGACCATTAGCCTTTATTGGGAGAATATCAGTCATTATAGAGCATGGCAAGGGGGACAGGCAGGTTAAAATTTCTCTGTGAACTGTGTCTTTATTTATTTGACTAGATGGAAGATAATATTAAGATGTTATTTCAAGAGCTCCATTGGTTTGGCGAAATATCTTGACACATAATTAACCTTCACAAGGACTAAGGCTCTCTCAATAAATTATAAATGACCTCAAAGGATGAAATAAACTGGCACTTATCTTTCAGAAATTCCTAAAGTAAATATGTGGGGATATGGTTAGTGGACTAATACATTTGTTAGTAAAGCTTACAAAGAGTTAATTAATTAAATAAGATGTGATGTTAAGAAGCAACAATTATCTTATTACTTTAATATCAGACAAGCTAATTTGTTGCCACTTTTTGTATGGTTACAGTCCTTCCTTGAAGAAACACATTGATACTTTTTGAAATCTATTAAAAATATAATGCTTGACTATATATAGATTTATAATTAAGGTATGATGGGAAAGGTACTACTGGGAAAAGGCACCGGTGGTCCCTAACCCATTCCTTTATTTTATCATGAAGCAATTCAGCTTAAGCTTCTATTTATTTCAAATGAAAGACTAATGCTAATTGGTAGATGGAGTCCACCCCTGTAACCCAGGATGTCAGAGAGAGAGAGAGAGAGAGATATTTGGGTTGCTTTTTGGTTTTATTCCAGGGGCAACAACCACCATACAATACATACAAACTGAAAGAAGCCCTTATTATCCTTGGAGACCTTGTAAAAGACAAGGGTGTGAAAGACTAAAGAAATAAGCTACTATACTCAGTATGCCCTGGTAGTTGTGTGAGGGGCTGTTGGCTGGAAAGAAATCAATAATGATATTCAGAGTGCAGATTAAAACTAGAAAAGGATGGCAGTTCTTGCATCATTTAAAGGCAAGTATGGTGTTCACAGGGTATGGAGAGGGGATGATTAGGGCATGGTAGCTATAGCCAGGTAACTTGGAGTTACAGTTCAGCTAGATAAATTGTAACCTGAGATTGCTTCACTCCTTATGGAAGTGAAAGGAGATTAGTCTTCATCTAAGAGAATAGTAAGCAAAGTCAATAAGGGACTGTGAGAGAGAATTGAAAGATGGGCTAATGCAGCAAATGAGATCAGCATAAACAATGGAAATGTAGAATAAGTAAATGCAAGAACATGAAATATATCTGTCAATTACCACAATCTGCCATTATGTGTAGGAATTTTATGATGTTTGCCTGGAATAGTTTATCTACATGTTGTACATTTATCTACATGTTGTACATGCTATCTGGAACTGATATATGTTCCCACAGATAGATGGGCCCCTGGTAAGATATGCTATGGGAGACTGAGGTGCATGAAAAGAAGTCTAAACTTTGTCTTGGACTAGCTGCATAGAAGGATAACATTCAGACACTGGTAGACAAGGTTTTACAAATAAAGCGGGGCTTATAAAAGCATTAATATTATTCAGGTATGCCTATAAATCAGCATTATCCAAAACTTAAAAAAGTTCAACTGTATTTATATATAACTTTGCCTAAAGACACCGTTACTATAAACTTGAAAATTAAATTGGCATCATGAAAAAATCAAGTACCAGTTATTTTTAATGAACTAGTGAACAGGGATGTTAGAATGACCTCAAAGGAACCATGGCAAAAATATTGGGCTAACTGGCTGGCATGCTATAATTATGCAGATGCCACAAAATATTGAAAACACAAGAACGGAAATGAAAAGATATTTAACAAGCTCACATTTTTGACTATAAGAGGGCTACTTAGATCGGAGATATCAATGCTCAGGCCTACCTAGTGACCTAAGGGATTGCTAGAAGTTGATGGTTAGTGTGATTACCAAGATGGACAGTTCAAACCCCTTGATGGGGTAAAGCTGTTCACTATTTAGTAATATTTAGGTTAACTTTCTTTTGATTTTCTATGTCACACTTAATTGTTAATTTATTATGTTAATTCCTAATGAAAAGGTATTCAGAATATGTATGTATGTATGCATGTAATATAATTATATGTTGTTCAACTGACTAATAAAGTTTTAAATAAAAAAAAAATCTTGAGACATCCAAGCTGTTTATTATACACCAGATGTGTAGGTTAAAAGCTGTTTATCTGCAAATTTAAGAAGAAAAATACAAATTTAGTTTCAGAGAGTTGTCGTAGAAGCCCCTTCTAGAATAGGCTACTTGACTTGTTAGAAGCTTGTCATGATGAAGAAAAGTGACAGTTTACTTGTTATTTTTAATATTTTCCTTTCTCCCTGCTATCTCTGATCAAAAGGCATCCCTGGATGATCTACTGACCCATTTGTTGTCCCTTCCATGCTTGACCTTAGCATTCAGCATCATTCCTTGGTAAGAATCTTGTCCTTCTTGAGTACAAAACTTTTCAATACTCTCATCTTATTGTTCAGGCATGGGACAAGAGGCAAGTATTAATGAGTTATGATTTTGTGGGAGGGTTGTTTTATTATTATTATTATTATTATTATTATTATCATTATTATAATTAGTCTAACCTCTCCCTTTGGAGGCTGACTGTGTTTTATATATCAGCACGGCAGTTTGAGTGCACAATGTGCACTTTTCTGAACATACGTGCATGGAGCTTGGCTAAGGCCAATTGCTCATCTCTGGTCCTTAGCACTGCATGCCATACTCTTCTTTTACCAGAAGGTGTCAACACTATATAAAACCAGGCCAGTTCCCATGTAGGATTACTGAGCTGCATCAGCTGCTCATTCCTGCACTCCCCTGGCTGACTCCTTCAGTTTCTGGTCTTTTACTTTAACCCACATCACCTGCTTGATTCATAGTAAAAGCTTTATCTTTCTAACCCACAGCTCAGCTGGCTGACTGAGATTTATTTACTACTCTGGAAGTCTGAAAGGTATTTACGATACTCAGATAGATCCTTCCATTTTGCTAGTCACGCATGCCCCAAAGAATGCTCCAGTAACCCCAAGGAGTAGAAATGAAAGGGAATTACACAGAAGAGAGACAGGACTGGCATGAGTACAAAACAGACTGAGCCTACTGGATGTCTGAATAAGAGACTGAACATGATCACATTGCATTTAGATTAGAAGTTTTAGGCCATAACTTTTTTGGTTGCCACTTTTGTTGTATTTTTTTCAATGATTCCTTGAAGAATCCCATTAATACTTTTTAAATCTATTAAAAAATAAAATAATATAGATCCACAAGCCTTTACAGCTTTATGACAAAAGAACATTATCTGCTTTGTACTACAGAATAAGTTGTTTTTTCTATGCCAAATGTAAAATACTGCTTGTACGTGACAGTAACCAGGTATTTTGGTAAACTAAGCTACACAGAGAGAATGCCAAGCTACAGAATAAGTTGTTTTTTCTATACCAAACGTAAAATACTGCTTGTACGTGACAGTAACCAGGTATTTTGGTAAACTAAGCTACACAGAGAGAACGACAAGCTGTGCATGTAGTATATACCTATAGGAAGATACACAGTCCTCAGACTTCCATTTAAGTACTCCAGGAAACTGTAGCACAGATTACTGAGGGATTTGTAAAGATTATTGATTATATACATGTACTGGACTTCACCACACAAGAACAGGACAGAAGAATGATTTAATTTCTTAACCTGAAATAGACAGTGTAACTACAAGATAAATAAGAATACATGTAAAATCAGACTTACAGAAATGAGATACATAGGCCATGTTTAACTTTAGAAGGCTTGAAAACATGATGACAAACTCAGAGTTGTAAAAATAGCTCCACCAGAGAATAAATGAGTAAGATTTCTAGCTATGAAACATTAACTTTTGAAATTTATTTTAAGAACAATTGTGCTTTTAAGGATATTATTGGAACACAATGTGGAGTGGTACTGGAATAAAGAGCATGAAAAAAGTTTTGAACTGCTCAGTTACTGAAGAATATGTCCAAGCTGAAGTACATTTATGTGAATAAATCAGTCGCACATAGCTGTGAGCGGAAACTGGAATTGATGTAGTAGTAACAATCTAAAAAGCCGATTTTGTATAGGTCAAATGTTTTTAAGACCTGCTAGTTACAACATATGTTTGTGAAAAGATATGTCATTATATTTATGAGAAAGAATTGAAAGTAAAAAATAGCTGTTTACCATCGCAGAGGCATATTCAAGAAATCTTTGCAGGAGGTACCACCCAGCTAGCAAAGATTTATAAAATGCAATTTGACAGTTAGTTGTAAGCTAGGAAAAGAGATGCACATGGCAGACATGCTGAGGGGCTCCTATTTGTCTGAGCAACATGAAGATCAGTTGAAAATTAAATGAAAGTTAACTGGATTATGCTAAATTAACCCATAACGGAAAAATGCTTAAAGAATTTCGGCAATTTACTGATTTTTTTTTCTTTTTATTTTATACATTCATGAACCAGGTAAGCCCAAAGGTGACAAGTGTCCTTTTTCAGGGGTTACCTGGGAGTACTATCTGTCTGAGTTGCTCAAAGTCACACAGTAGGAAAATGGAGGTGGGAGTGACAAACATGTCCCTGTGCGACAGTAGGAAGATCAATAACAACTTAGAGCCTCAGTCCCCTGTGTTAACTAATTTAGATAAACAAATGCAAGTCTTTGGAGTTTGGGTTCATGGCACTTCATGTGGCATGGTGTCTCATATGGTTACTGTATTTAGCAAGATTAAATTAATATTTTTTTAAGTTGTTAATTTGAAATGAGATTGACAGTGTTATGCCATGCGTCCTGTATATCACGATGAAAGAGCAATTGATAAAAAGTGGACTGGAGGTAATTTTGGAGGAAGAAATGCAAAGTGGGTTTACTGAAGAGACTGTAGTCTGATCTGGAAATGGTAATTATGACATTAGGCATTGATAAGACAATGCAAAAGTCAGTGGAAATACATGAAAGGTAATTCTACATAAATTAAGTAAGACATTTATCAGGACTGCTAGTTGGATATGTCAGAAGCATAGACTTTTACAAACTTATCAGTTTTGATTTTAAGTCACAAAATATATGATCCCATGTCACTGATAAAGCATAAAGCACACAAGGCATGTTGTAAGGCAGTTGAAACATATGGGTAAGACAAGGTAGCCTAGCCTAAGAGAGTTGATCTAACAACTTGACTGGAAAAACAGTTTTGACATAATTTTTTTAACAACTAATAAGACCACAAGTCCTACCTCCTAGCTCACAATTTTGATCAAAAAGTAAATTTTTTTCTCACAAAAGATAATTTCACAGGGAACCCTGCCTAAAAACAACAGATTTGTATTGCAAGACCTTCTTGAAATCCACACTATGCATAAACGACCCACAAACGTTTCAAGCCAACACCAATAAAAAGCGAACTTTCAGAAGAAAACTCGGCAAGTGATAAAAACCTTAACGCCAAGTTTATTAGTAAAAAATAATAAAAGCGTTTTCACTGGAGACACAGCTACAGCTTCTTCAGAGGTTATTTAAAAAAAACGCCAATTCAAACTTTTATATCCACGTCAATGCGTGCTTCAAGCATCAGTGGCAGTTTAAAGAAACACTCCAGAATAAAAACACAAGCCTTCATTATAATGAAATGCATTCATGAGCAAAAACATTATACATAATGTATTTAGTGTAGAAGAATAAAAAGGTAAAGAATTTTTTTAAATATGACACATATTTACAAACACAAATGATTAAAAAAATAAATATATTCTTATGAAAAATTTCCATGAGCTTTATGTTGATTTTTCATCCTTAGATTCCTCAACTAATATGTGTAATTACTAGAAATAATTTTCTTAACCTTGAAATGGAATCCTCCTGAAAATTTTAATGAATTAACACATATTATACCATTTACCCACATTGTGGTGAACTCTAATGTTATTACTTATATTGTAACCATTACTCTACATTCCCAAGACCTTAAAAAATGTACACTATGCTATACTATTGTAATATATTAGTCTAACCGATGATATCTGCATTACTTAATAGAATTACAATTACTCATCATAACAGTTATGAATTAAAGATAACTATTGTTAACGTTTATAACTTCTCATTCTCAATATGCAAGCAATATTACAATGCTCATTTAAGCCAGGGTAAGAAAAAGCGTCCAGGAGTAGTTGCCATTCTAATTCTTTGTTTTCCAATAGTAATGAGACAGGTCCACCTCTTACTGGGTTTAGTACCTGGTCTATTACCGTAAATTCAAAACTATGCCCCTGATTTTTAGAAATATGCTTAGCCAAGGCGTTCTCATTGTTTTGTTTCCTCATAGCGTAGACATGTTCGTAAACTCGATCCCGTAATCTTCTGTCTGATTTACCTATATAGAAAGCTTGGCAGCAATTACAGGATGCCAAGTAAATAATAGATCTAGATTCACAATTTAATTTGTGATTAATTCTATAGTTCCTTTCACGGATAGAGAAAACACTAGTCATTTTCACAAGGTGACAGTAGTTACAATGTCCACACTGAAATGACCCTTTCACCCTAGTGGTCAAGTTTGGTATATTATGCCTTTGCATTAATGTTTTCAAATTATTACCCCTTCTATACGTAATCTTAGGTTTCTTACCTAATTTATCTAATAAATGTTCATTATTAGAAATAAAATACCAATTTTTATATAAAATAAATTGAATTGTCTTAGAATCTGTACTAAATGTAGTAATAAAACTACTTTCAAAGTTGTTACTTACTAAATTATCAGTACTAAGAGTGTAATTTAGAGTATTAATAACCATTACATTACTCTCTGAAGTTATATCCAACATTGAATTATTAATTGATTCAGACACTTGTTTATTAGGTAATCATTTGTGTTTGTAAATATGTGTCATATTTAAAAAAAATTCTTTACCTTTTTATTCTTCTACACTAAATACATTATGTATAATGTTTTTGCTCATGAATGTGTTTCATTATAATGAAGGCTTGTGTTTTTATTCTGGAGTGTTTCTTTAAACTGCCACTGATGCTTGGAGCACGCATTGACGTGGATATAAAAGTTTGAATTGGCGGTTTTTTTAAATAACCTCTGAAGAAGCTGTAGCTGTGTCTCCAGTGAAAACGCTTTTATTATTTTTTACTAATAAACTTGGCGTTAAGGTTTTTATCACTTGCCGAGTTTTCTTCTGAAAGTTCGCTTTTTATTGGTGTTGGCTTGAAACGTTTGTGGGTCGTTTATGCATAGTGTGGATTTCAAGAAGGTCTTGCAATACAAGGTGTCTGCATATTTGTATTTTTTAAAAACAACAGATTTGAGATAAAACTTTTTAGTGACATCCACTTAAAATAACATTCTTAGCCACTAGCATAGCTTTTAACATAAATGTTTTCCCCATAAAAAATGATAAAAGTGGAATGTATTCTCAATGGTGTACTTATCTGCTGAGCTTTGGAGATGCTCTAGACAACAGTCAATCTCTTGAAGCCTGCAGGGTAGTGTACAATTTGGTGGCAATGAAGTTCTGGAATTTTGGTGCAATAGCTAACTGACTTTACATTGCTGTTCTCAAGCTATTCAGTGACTAAGGCACATCGTAGGTGCCCTAATGCTTTGAAAACTGACCTTCTGGTCCAATGCTTGTAGGATTTGTCCCCAATAGCTTAGGCTATTTCAACAGTGATCTAATGATGAACTAAGCAGCAGCCTCGATGCCATTTCCTGTTCCAGTTGCTTTCTTACAGCCAGACATTTCCTAGTGAACTATAATTCCTCCAACTTTCACACACTTCCCTGTACTCAAAGGAGTTCCTCAAGGCTCTAGTCTCACCCCCTGCTATTCTATCTATATATCAATCAACTTCCACTGGTTGTCCCTTACTGTCCTCTTCTTTTGTATGCTGAAGACATGATCATCTTTCACTCTAAAAGCACATTTCTTCTGCCTCAGTGAATGGATCGACAAGAAAAATTTCATTCTTAGCACATCAAAAACAAAAACTATGTTGTTTGGCACTCATATAGATATCCTAATATTATAACAATCTATGATAACAACAACTCTCCCTTAGAGCAATTATCCTTGTATAAGTACTTTGGTCTTTCGATAGACCTCTCACTCAATTTTGTCATTCATTTAGAAAAAAAAAAATAATCCATTTCTATTCTGGGCATATAATATATCCTCTTTTCTGTCATACCCAACCAGAACTGCAATAGGGAAAGAAATCTTACTTCCTCAACTCGAATTCTGCCTCTCTTTTATCATAGTAGCATCTGCTAATAACTTCACTACCATTTAAACACTAGAAAACAAAATCTGTAGATTTAGCACTTATTCCCTAAAAATGTGTACCAGTGTATAACTCTAGAAAAATAAACTGGCTTGCAGTTAAGCAAAGAGCAGACCTACATCTAAGCTCATTACTGTTCAAGTTACTACATGGACATACTTACCCCTTCTTTAAGCTCAAAACTAATAAGGCAGGCCCCCGCATACAACTTTAAAAAACTGAATCACACTGTTTTCATTTTCCAAACTTCATGTCTCTGACTAAATATTCTCATTTCTAAGTCTCAAACTATAGGAGCCCTTCCCACCCAAACATGACGACACTGTCTTACCCCAGGTTTCCTGGACTGCTACAATCCCTTCTGCCTAATCAAGCTAAATGTTCCTGCAGCCCCAAAGGACACATAACCTAAATCAACTAATATCACTCCTCTGTTCTAACTGTTCTGCTAGTTTCCACTGTTTCATTTCTCCCACCTCATACTTCTATATACCAAGCTTAGATACATTAATCTATCTTCCTAAATATAAAGCAAGTTTTGTACTTAAATATATATCAAATGTAATTTTATCTTCTCAATTTACTAGTTTATGCACGTTTGTATTTTTAGCATCACAAATTATTTGTATTTTATTCACTGTCACTTCCTGTTTTTGTTATTTTATGTGGTCTGTATGAGTGGTCATAGAACTGACCCTGGGCTGAGACTGAAACTGAAACTGGTCAGAATTGATCAGTGCTTTATCTTGGTCAACAAATTCAATCAATCAGTCAGTCAATAAATAAAGGACTTGTGATGTGGTACTGGTCCGGACAGTAATGTCTGCATGAGTTAAACAACAGAATCAGAACTCTACTATGTATTATACTTTTTTTTTCTAAAATATCTTTTATTGAATATTTTTCACTCATAAATGCAAAAAGAAAAGGATTAACAGAACACAACATAGGAAACTGTTGATGTACACATTGCTTAACATGGGCAAGTTATTAAACCAGGTATAAACACACTGCACTAACTAAAATCAGATTTGCTAAGCTTACAATAATGAATTACCATGATGTTATGCTTATATTATGGCTTAGTTAGGATATTGTTCTAACACAACAATTCACTTGTACATTATGGTAACAAATGAGAGTATAATGTGAAGCATAACACCAACCTAAATGAAATACAAAAAATCTACACTACTATGCCATCTATACATATCTACAAAAAATGTCACCTTATTTAATGGAATTACTACTTTTAACTAAAAGGTGTGTTTAGTATCCCTATGTATTTACATTTGTTTTGCCATTTATGATAGAATATCAATTAAAGCTTTGCAATAGTTCTGATAATATGTTTGGTTCTTTTGATGTTTTGTGTAAAGGTTCTTAGCCAATATATGCTTTTTTGCCATATTCTTGTATGCTGACCAAGACAATTTGGATCTGTCCATCCAGTTTTTAGTATGTAAAATTTTAATAGGGTGCATCATGTTATTATAATGTGTTTGTTGAGACTGTTGTTATTATTTTTGAAATTATGTAGCATTGTTGTCTCCCATGACAAAATAGATTTTTGAGTAGCCTGTTTTTTCTAAGAGGAAATTTTCAGTGAGCACCACAATTTATAAACTGTTTTACAACTCCAGAAGATGAGGAGGATATCAGCTTCTTTATTACGACAAATGGAACAATAGGATGACTTAGACTGGTTAAATTTCTTAAGGTGTACAGGTATATGGTATGCACTGTTGAAGATCATAATCTGAGTGTAAATTAGCTTCTTAAATGGTGTCAGTTTCATAGTATTTCCAAAGGTTAATTCCTTCTGGTTGTCTGTCATGTTACTACCTTTCCTTCCCAATACTTTGAGAATAGAATAGTATTTTGAAATTTAGCGTTTACTATTAATTTATACATATTTGAGAGCATTTTCTTTTTGTACAAAAGTAACTTTTGAAATTGTTGTATTAATTTGATATCTTGTTCAATTACATTGATATCCTTAGTTATATTGTTAACTAAGTATAGGATTTGTTTAATTATCATTTTATATTTATTGCTTGCTCTAAGTATGTTCTTGATATTTTCCATTGAAAGGTTCTGTAATTTGTAGAAGTCCCACACTGTATAATTTTTATTAATGGGTATTTATCTAGGTTTAACATTGAGTTTGCTAGTTTTATATCAGGATTGTTATGTATTGGTTGTAGAAGAATAATCGTATCTTTTAGATTTACTGTTATTGGTAATTTCTTGAAAATTTCACATTTATTGATTAAAACTGGGTGAATTTTTATTGCCTTAAGAGTTTCTTGATTTAAGAAGGAAATTGTTTTTGGGTTAACTTTAAATGAAATAATATTTTGGTGAAATAATTTAATCCATAATGGGTACCATTCATTACATAATGGGTCATAGTCTGCTATTTGCATAATGTGACTAGCACTAATAATTTCATGGTATAATTTAAAATCTGGAAGGTTTAGACCTTCTTTTTCTTTTGGAAGTATTAGTTTATCATAACTAATTCTTGTACATTTTGGGTACCATATGAATTTTGCTAGTCAAACTTTTATTTTATTAAAAAGGTAGCTGGAATTTTCATAAAGATGGCATGCAGCTGGTATAAAATCTTAGGCAATATGTTCATTCTGACAACTGAAGCTTTCAATAAGGTAGAAAGTTTAAGCTTTTCCCATTTGTTAATACTACTGACTATAGCAGTCCAAGTTTTAAATATGTTATTGTTGATCATATCTGCTTGTGTATAGCTAAAGATGATACCTAGATATTTCAATGTATACTGCACTTTCACATTAGTCTCCGGAAAATAAAATTCCTTATGACCCAGGGAAAGAATATTTTTTGTATTTATTTAATCATCATTTGTTAACTGGGCAAATGGGCTAGTCCATACACCCATATACCCAGGCCACAAGTCAAGAGTAAATACTGCATATAAATAAATGGATAGTTTAGTGCAGCTAGTCAGCCATCATGCTTTTAGCAGGTGGGTTAAAATGGGACTACCCAACTAAAAAGCACACGGGTGGAGAGAGAACATAAAATCTTCATACAAATGGTCCCCAGAACTCAAAGACTGAACTCTAGATCCTGAAGTGATAAGAGAGCAATCTTTTCACTATGCCACCATGCATGTATTATTTGCTTATATTTATTTATTTATTTGACACTTCTTGACCGGGATAGTCAATCTGAGCTTGAGCCCTTTTTCAGCGGATGCCCGGGGAGAAAAACTCCACAAATACAAAATTGTACAAGTATAAAAATCAAAGTACAAAGTTTGGAAGTAAAAAAGAAATTCATCGTTCTGCATAATAATTCACAGCTCCCCAATGAAAAGTTTAAAATTCAAAAGTACAAGTTATACAGAAGATTCAATAATAATAATTAAAAAAAAAAAAAAACTAAAATGTATTCACTGTTCAGAATAGGCGGTTGTAGAATAAAACAAGTTTGAATGAAAAAAAAGGAAAGGTAGGACAGAGGAGCAAATATAGTACATAAAGAAAAAGTCTACAAGTAAGAGTTTACAGTTTAGGGGAGAGTAAAGAAGAGCATATGATCCTGGCAAATGTAGCTAAGAAGCAAAATAAATGTAGGTGATTTAGTATAGAACCATATGAGTTAATTTTACAAGTAGTAGAGTGAGGGTAACATATGGGTAATGGCGGGAGTAGGGAGAGCAGAATCAGAATACTAAGGATTGTAAAATAAAGGGGTATAGAGAGTGGAAGATTAAGAATAAGTTAGTTTAAAGGCAGTTATTAATAGATTACTGGAAATAATAAAATTAGAGGGGTATATAGAAAAGCAAAAGAGAATAGTAAGGTAACCAAGAAGTAAAGTAAGAAAGTATTATTGAGGAAAACAGAATGAATAAAGAGGAAAGTAGGGGAGGGAAAAAAGTAATGGAGGAGAGAGGGAGGGAGGAAAAAATTAGGTGGGATGGTTACACTGACATTGCCAGGATCTGTAAAGGTGATTTTAGAGAGTTGTCTTGAATTTATGTACATGAGTAATACTTCTGATAGCCAAGCAAAGCTTATTCCATGACAGAGCAGGAAGATAGGTGTATAGATTTTGTCCAAGGGATTTTTTAGGTTTATACATCTGTAGGAGGCATTGGTCAGAACTTCAGATAGAGCATGATGGGTTATAGAGGGAGACTAGACAGGATAAGCTAGGACAGGAGGATGGCTTATTAAGGATTGTGTGGATTAACAGAAGTTGAGAATATATGAGTTGGTTTGGAAATTCTAGCCAGCTGAGGGTTTGGAGAGAAAGACAGTGCTGTGATTTTGGTGGCATCTTGGCTGCAAATCTGGCAGCTTTGTAGTATATATCTTCAAGTCTGGGTAGAAGAGAGGACTGAGGACTGTAAGTCAGTGAGGATTTGAGAGCAAGAGAAAAGATTAGGAAGAAGATAAGCATGGGCAAGAGAGAATGTAGAGTTAGGGGTGAGGTACTTTTGGTTTCTGTAACGTAGGCTCAGCTTTTGGTGGGTTTTCTTTATACAGTTATGAACATGAAGATCGGATTTAAGTTGGTCATCAATGATTACACAAAGGAGCTTAGTGTGGGGTTCAGCTGAGCTTGAGGTGTTGTTAACGGAAGAAATGGTGAAAGAGAATTTAAGATGTTGGAGAGTTTCAGGTAAGAATAGTAGGAGTTTAGTCTTTTTAGGGTTAAGTATGAGTTGGTTGTTAGTTAGCCAGGTTTCAGTGAGGTTAAAAGAGGACTGGGTGTTAATGAGCAAGTCAGAAAGGTCATCAGAAATGGCAATGATAGTGGAATCATCTGCTTACTGGATGAGGGATGACTGAGGACAAGACGCATGAAGCTGACTAGTAAAAATGTTAAAGAGATGGGGACCTAGAATAGAGCCTTGAGGAACACCCATATTTATAGGGAGAAAAGGGGAGAAAGCTGAAAACCATTTTACAGATTGCTGTCTATTAGTGAGGTAACTGGTAAATAAGGAAATAGCAGGGGAGAAGTTATAATAGAGTAATAGATTAGTACTAAGCTACCTGGCCTTGCGAGCCATTTTAAGCCTAGCTAGTTATCATTTGTGAGACTCAAACCCTGCACCTGGTGTTTGTAAGGCAAACACCTTAACCACTAGGCCACCCTCCCAAGTGAAGATGAGAGAGCTTGGAAAGGAGGAGAGAATGGCAGACAGCATCAAAGGCTTTAGAACGGTTTAAGAAGAGGTAGGATACTAGTTTATTATTGTCTCTGGCAAAGGAACTGGTGTTAGTAAAAGCAGGAACCATGCTATTGATGTGTTTATTTATTTTTGTCTGTCTGTCTAAGCACATATTTATTTATTTATTTATCTCCTGCAGGGTTAGCTAGTGATTTTGGATACTCATATGTATATTTAGCATTGATAGGTCATTGGCTCTGCTGCTATGTGTTTGGATCCTGGCTGCTTCCGTCCCCGTGTTAATAAAATCATGCACTTATCCCAAATGTGGGTACTAAGCTGCATTACAATGGGTTCAATGCACTATTTTCTTGTACTGCATTAGTATGAAATCAAGCTGTTATACAGTAATTGCATTCACAGGTGATCATTACAGCATTTTTTAATGAGAAAAAAACATCACACATGCACACATTGATGTGGACTTCATCAAGTTCAGCTTCTGCTATGTTATGATAAAGTATCCAAGCCAGTAAAGCCAGTCTGAAGATGTAGGAAGACAGACAACCTCCTGCTAAAATAGATTCAATTGGATTTCTTTAGCCCAGGCAGTAGAAGGCAGGCAGTTATGATTCTGAAAACTATTCTCTGAGCTTCTAGCTTTTTAATAACTTTCATGCCATGCCACATTGCTTATACACATTTTTAAAATATGAAAAAAGTATTCACTGTCAGTAGTAATTTCAGATGTAAGAACACTGCCATGTTTGTTCCCAGTGTTACCATTTTGTATTATACATTTTCAGTGAATAAGATTGGCCCAGATTTACTTGACACAAAGTTAATTTCTATTTTTTTCTTAAATGTAGTTCCGTACAGCTGTCATCTTCTTAAATGTGCTGTGAAACACAGAATGCAAGTTAGCTCATAACACATTTAAGCTCTTTGCCTAAATGTTGACTTGTTGCTTAACGTGTTGTGTTGCATTGTCCAGTCTTCATTAGATTGATAAATGACCTGTCTGAACTCTTATCAATTTCTTAAATAAAATATCACAGATAGAGATTATCTGTCTCAAAAGTCAATGTAATGTACAGATGCAACCACCTTTAGTGAAGGTTACACACAAGTATGTTCAGCAGAGCATGGCTGCCTTTTAGTATATCATAATCACTTTTGTAATTTAAAATCAGATTCAGGATAAAAGGATCAAACTATGTAAATAAAAAGAAAATTAAAGAAAATTGTTTGGTAATGTGGAACAGTTTCTTTGCACAAAACATTTTGTATTCTGTGAGGCCTGCTGAAAAGTTAATAGGAAATAACTGTGCATTTCCAGTCATACACCATAGTTAACTTACTGCTTATTTTTGATACCTGAAAAGATGTGAAGAACAGCTCAAAGAAAAGTTTAACATAACGCAACATGCCCTTCGCATTCTCATCGAGAATGAAAGCAAAGATGACCTCATGTGTTCCCAGAAGTGGAATAAGTGTCAGAGTGGACTTTGCTAACCTAGAACACAAAACCAATAAAGAACTTTAACTGCAGCATGCAAAGCAAGAATCACATTAATACTTCAAACTCACTATTTAACTGTATTCCCTGAAATCTTACTGTTGGATATTTTTCAACAGCATTAATTTACTGAAACTTTATTCATATATTATACAGTCCAACTGCAATGGTTTACTGCAATTGTAATTCTTGAAGCATATTTTCAGGCATCAGTAACTCTGAAGGCTTATTACTTTAGCATATCTTCAGACTGGATTGATTTAATGAAGTCTTGCTCATGTCTTCTTGCAGAAATAGGGTCCAATGCAGAATGGTTACCGTGAGGGATAAGCCTGGTGTCCACTTTACTTTTCTGATTCACAGACAGCCCTACCACTGTGGGTGCTGCAGCACTGTAGTAGGCTGCCTCTGCTGCCTACCTCACATACTGAAGAGGTATTCAGGGGAAGCAGCTTAGGCTAATTAGCCACAAGCTCTCCCCTGGAAATGTTTATGGTAAGACATTTACACAGCTGAGCTTTTTGGAGAATCGCTTGACTGTGTAAGTTACCCTTGTCACCCATGTTAATGAACACAGCCAAAAGCTCATATTCACTGACTGTGACGGGCTGTTTAGTGGTATTGTGGTGTGTGTGTGTTTCTTTGCAGAGATGTGAATGGTGTAAGATGTGTGCATGTCTCTATGGGTGGTTGCAGCAGGGGAAGGATTTAGAAGTGACAGGTACAGTAGGTGTGTGCATGTTTGTGCGCATGGGTGATTGGGTGAGGGGGGCTGTGTGTGTGTGTGTGTGTGTGTGTGTGTGTGTGTGTGTGTGTGTGTGTGGAGAGAGAGTGGGGAGCTGTTATCCCTCCTCACTTCTCTAGACTAACAAGCAAATCCTACAATATTGGGGTGGGATAAACAGCCAACACCAGGGATAACTCTTCATACTGTGTCCAAAAAACACTTGAAAAAACAAGGTTGTGCAGCATGAAAGATATAGGTCAGGGGGAATGATAGACACTTGGGATAACTCTTCATATTGTGCATCAAAGGCACTTAGAAAGAACAAGGTTTTGCTGCACAGAAGGAATGGGTGGGGGAAACAGTAGACATCAAGCATAACTCTTTATATATGCCTTAAAGGCACTTACAAAAATTCAAACCCTGTACCCTCACCACACTACCACCACTCTTTAACAGATAGGTAACTCTCTGCACCACATCTAGACACCAGGGATAATTCTTACATATTACCTTAACTCTTTAAAAAAAAAAAGTTGAAATAAAAGGGAGGGGGCTTCAAATGGTGAATCCCTGACACAGCAAGCAGGAGCCCAAACCCTGTACACTAACTGAGGAGTTAAAGGGTATTTTTTTGCATCATAATAATAATAATAATAAGCATGAAACTCTAATGTTTGGCATTATTCTTTGCTTGTAATGGTCCATGAGTTATGAGGGACAGGGCAAGTATAAGAGGCAGCAGGAGGAACAGTCTGTAAAATCAGGGACAGTTGAGGGGATTGTGGGTGTGTGCATGTTGGCAGGTAGGCTTTGGGACACCACCTATTCACTGGTTATCATTTGATTTGTGTTATTCATGGTCGACAGTGAGTTTTAAAAAAATAATATTTTTCCCTGCATCTTTTCCAAGTACGAGCACTGTGACCACACCTCCTGATTTCTAAATAGACTGTATCCAGTGTCACACAAACTTTGAAAAAGTGTACTTACAAAAACAAAACCAGGGGCCGGATTCAATAAAGCCTACACTAAGTGTACACTGAGTGAATGCAATATGTATTCAATACAATTCTTATCACATTTTTTGTGCTTTCTAGTCACTCAGAAAGATTGCATTAAGTGTACATGTAGTTAACATTTTGTGTAACCTTTATGATTCCCTGTCAATAGTTAAAGCTTCAAGAATATCTATTGGAAAACTAAAATTAGGAGGAAGAAGGTGTGTGTTATGTCTGTGTTGTCTGTTCTTTATTGAATCTGGCCCCAGGAGGAGTGGCTTACACATGCAAGAAGAAGTGAAAACCACAAAAAGTGCGCATGCAGATGGTTAGAAACAGGGTGCAAAATACACAAGTCAGTGAATCAAAAGATGTTAAAACAAACTTTAATAAAATAAGTCATAAGGACATTAAATATGACTCATCAGAAAAAACATTGGCAAAAACTGAATGATCTACTGGAAAAATATTGACTTGTTTTATTATCTTACTGCTGTGGACTCTTGTATATAGTTACTTTTTGTTCTTTTGTTATATTTGAATTGTATATTTTTTCAAGTTTATAAAACTAAAAAAATATTTGAAAAAAAAACTTTAATAAGTGAAATAAAATGTTATACAGTTTAGCACAAAGACGTTCAGTACTTTTGTCAGCACAGACTTCATCAGAAATAAAAGCCATAAATCAAGTTCAAGTCTTATGTAAAGATTAGTCAGACTATCACATGACCTGTAAATTCATTCTAATTAAATTAATTAGGTCATTAAAATCATTTAAAGTTATAGTGAACCCTTTGATGTACAAAATTCGTCTCATGACCAAATGTACTAGCACTTTTCTTAATATAAAAAATCCTGTTAAAACATCAATATGATCACATAAACAAGATTGAAAAACTGCAAAACAGAATAAGAATAAATAAAAATCATCATCATAAAACAATTCACGATGACAATTATTTGAACAGTCATAGTTTAGCAGATCTTAATTTCAAAACTGGCAAACTATTAACACTATCATTTATCCCTGCGTGTTTAGTAGCATTAAGCTTTAGTTGCCAGAACAATTCATGACACGAAAAGGTAGATTCTTAAGCACCAACTCTGGGACTAATAGGGACCTTTTCCAAGATTCTAAACTCAAATTTCCTAAAATCAGGGCAATGCTGGGTATATGTCTGTATAATGCTTTCTTAGAACTGTGTTTCGAAATATCATTATAATGATCGTATATTCTCTTTCTTACAAAACAAAAAAGAAAAGAGAACCAGAAACTGATGCACCTCACTTTAATAAATAGATTTAACACTTTTGTCCAGGTACAGTGGACTTCATCAGAATACCATCAAGTCTGGAACACCCAGCTTGATAACATTTAACAACCACATGACCTGAACAATTAATGAATAAATTTAAAGAAACATTTTTCATTTAATAACAATTTCACAACAAACACATCTTTAAAAGCATAACATACATAACTAAAATGCAAAACAGTAAAAACCCATGTTTTAAAAATCGGCCCCTTGATTACAGCAGTTTCAAACTAAATATTAGCAGTGGAACAAAACTTGTATAACAAACATTGCTTTTAATTTCAGCACACTGCTAATATAGAGCATGTTATTTAGTCCTGGGAAAACAGTAGCATTACATTTCAGCTGCTACTTGAGTTCCTTGTATTCAAGGAATTCATCAGACAGTCCACCCCTGGGTCCTAAATCAACATGGTCAATGGCAATGTACTTGAAAGAATGAGAGGGATGATTTTTAATATAATTGTACAGGGCATTCCTTTCATCCCTTCTGTGAATGTCATATCAGTGTTGTTAAATTCTATTTGTCAATGCCCTTTTAGTTTTTCCAATATAAAAACATTCACACATTTGGCACTTAACATATATAATACTTTTGCTGTCACAGTAATACTTGTGTTTAAGTTTGATTTCACCAAAGCCTTCAAGGAAAAGGCAAGATGCTTCCAAAATATATCTGCATTATGAACGGTGACCATACTTCACCATAACACCATTACACTTGGCCACATGGGGTCGCTCAAGGAGAGTTTTGAAACAAATGTCCTTTTTATATACTATAACTTGTTTTTTCCCCACCTTACTAAAATACTGCTTGTCATCCCCAAAAAGGCTCCAATTTTTACATATAATTGTTCAAATATTGTCAAAGTGCAGATTATATGGTAACACCAATGTTTTCTGAAAATAGCCCTGGCTGTCAGTTGCAATTGAGTCACACACCCTAGTTACACATGAACTGCTGTTTACAGTCCCTAACAAAGGGGAAAAATGCCCCTGCTGTCCTTTTCTCTCCACTTCTCTAAAAATGTTGTTGATAAACAAATCAGGATACCTTCTTTTTCCCAACATCACTCGTAGTTTATCACATTCCACCTGGAACGCGGTATTGTTGATTACCATACGGGCCAACCTCATACACTGCCCCTTCAACAATTACTTTTTTGGTGGAGGGGGTGTCAGCTATTAAAATGTAACAGGGAGTTAGAATGGGTGGGTTTTTGGTACAATGTAGACTCAAATTATTTCATCGTTCTGTCCTTGTCAATAGAAACATGCAAATAGTTTACCCTATCAGATTATACATCCATGGAAAAAAAGTGGGTCATAGAATTCAAAAACTGAAAAAAAAACTGTTCTAACCTAGCTCTGGAGTCAGTCCAAAAATGTATGATGTTGTCCAAAAACGACCATATAAGGACCAACATCCACTAAATTCAGAGGTAAATACCAGGTTGTTTTCCCAGTGGGCTAACACTATATTAGCAAAGACCGGGGCAAACACTGCCCCCATTGCTATGCCACTCTTTTGTCTAATTAACTAGTTTTCAAACATATTAAAGTTCATTTCCAATATAGCCTCCATGAGTGTTCTAAGGGTAAGTAATTTGGTATGGTCAAACTCAGAATTATTACACAAAAAGTCATAGAACCGTTCAAGGCCTTCCTCATAGAGAATAGGTTCATAGGTAGATACTAGGCTATCTGCCCGAGGGCATTTATAAGCTTAGCCAGAGTGTGTCCGCTTTCGCTGCCCCATTGATTAATTAACTGATCCTCTGTCAAGCAGAGCCAATTAAGTGATCCCAGGGGTGTATTTTCTGTTACCTATCCAGTCGTCAAGGTTTCTCTTGAAGAGTGTTAGTGAGGGGCTCTGCCTAATGTAGTTTGGAATTTTGTTCCAAAGCATGGGGAGTCTCTGCGACAGGAATCTATCCCTCCAGCATGTTCTATTTATTGTTGTGGCAAGGTTTAGCTCATTAGAGCACGTGGCTCGCAGTGACTTGGATTTCTTTAGGTGGTGCATGTCCATTAATTCTGAGTTGGACATGGCTTTGTAAGTCAGGCAGAGATCACCTCTGAGTAAGCGATATGCCACTGAGTACAGCCGGAGTTTTTTCAGTCGGGCTGCATAGGACATATGTTTGAGGCCAGTAATCCTCTTGGTGAGGTACTTTTGTGGTCTTTCCAGCTGTTGGAAGTGTCTTGTGAGGTACATCCCAAATAGGGCATTGTACTCTATGATGGGTCTAATGAGTGATGAGCAGAGGGGCACTATAACCTCTTTATTTCTAGATGTGAACCCTTTAGTAATTAGATGGGCCACATAGGAGGATTTCCTAACTACTTTGGCAATATGATTGTCAAAGGAGAGATTACTATCTACCTGGGTCCCCAGATCTCTTATTACCTCTTCTGTATTAAGGGGGCTGCCACCTATGTGGTAATTCGTGGGTGTTTTGTTTTTCCCAAACGGGATGACTATGCATTTTTTGGCATTTAGATTGAGGCCATAACTTTGACACCAGGTGTCCGTCTCAGTAAGGCCCTTTTGGAGGATGTCCATGTCAGCCGGAGAGTCAATTATGGCTCCCAGTTTGCAGTCATCCGCGAACTTGGTTAGCCATAGTCCTCCTGTGTTTGCCGGTACTTCTGAGAAGTATATGCTGAACAGTAGGGGTCCCAGGACTGAGCCTTGTGGGACACCACTTGTGACTGGTTTAGAGTCGGCCATGGAGCCCGCTATTCTTACTGTGTGAGTTGTGTCTGTAAGCCAGTTGGCAACCCATCTCGTGATGTAGGGGTTTATGTTTAGGCTGGTGAGTTTTTCTGTAATACCCGAGTAGGGAATGGTGTTGAAAGTCTTGGCAAGGTAAAGGCAGGCTGTGTGAACCACTTTTCCCTCATCTATGGCCTTAGTGACTGTCTTGAAGAAGTCAACCAGATTTAGTAGGCGTGATCTGCCCTTAAAGCCAAACTGGGTCGGGTCAAGTGTTTGGGTCGGGTCAAGTGTTTGGAGGTTCCCAATGCCTTTGTTAATGAGTTCCATGATGATGCGCTCCATAGCCTTGCAGACCAGGCTAGTCAGGCTTATGTGGTGATAGTTACCAGGGTCAGTTGTGGCCCCTCCTTTGTGGAGAGGAATAACTGTAACTGTGCGCCATTCTATGGGCATGTAGCCTGTGGAGAGGCTGAGGTTGAACAGCGTGTTTAGGTGGGGGGTTAGTTCGTTCTGTAGTTCGTGCAAGAAACAGCCTGGGACACCATCTGGTCCCATTGATGCTGTGTTTTTGGCTTTTGAAAGGGCTGTTTTCACCTGTGCATCTGTGATTTTTGTTACACTACACTTTTCCGGTTTTGTTGTGGGCCCTTTTGGAGATGAGGGGGGTGAAGTTTGCACTGAATCTATCTGCCAGGATGTTGGCAATATCAGTAGGTTCAGTATATTTTGTGCTATTTTGCACTAGTTCAGTGCATATCTACGAGTTGCCACTTAGATTCTTAACATAGCTAAAGAAGGCTTTGTGGTTATCTTTTGAATCCTTGGCTATTTTTCTTTTGAAGTTAGCCGTGGATGATTTCATGAGGGACCTTAGTTTCTTGATACTGATCAGGGATGTCTTTCCTTCTTGGGATTTGCTTTTTTTCTGAACTAGTTTCCTCCTTCTATTGTCTAGCCTGTTTATGGCAGGGGTCCACCAAACTGGTTTCCTTCTCTTAAAGGAGTGAGTCTTGGTTTTTGCTAGGGATGGCATGATCCATGCATCCTTATAGGTGCTCATAGAGTGCATTTGTAAAGGTTTCTGCATCTTGGGCAACGTTATCCTTTAGCGTGGGGGCTGTGAAACTTACCACCTCTGTCTTAAGTAAGGTGAAGTTTGCTTTAGAAGAGTTTTTTACTGTGGTTTCCTTAGTTGGAGGTGGTGGTGGGGTGTGGACATCCAGAGTGATTAGTTTATGGTCTGATCTAACCAGTGACGGGTTGACCTCCGGTGCAGGACACCTGTCACCCATGTTGGTGATGACCAGGTCCAGTATGTTTTCACCTCCGGTAGAGGAGTTTACCAGCTGATCCAGGGTGTTTGAGTTGATGAATTCCAGGAAGCGCTGGACTGGGAGTTTGTACTCGAGTAGTTTTCCCAGTGAATGGTAGGGTAATTGAAATCGCCCAGTATCAGGGTGTTTGGTAGGACCTTCATGTTTTCCAATGTCTCCAGAAAGGTGGAGTGGTGGTCCTGGGTAATGGAGGGTGATCTGTAGCAGGCCACAATTTGCATTGCAGATTTGCCCGATGTTAGTTGCACATGGATGATCTCAGAGGTATCATGCTGCGCCACTAACCTGGAGGTGTAGATGTCCTTGATGAATATGGATGCACCCCCTCCTTTTGTGTTTTGGTCTGTGTTCTGTGACCAAAACGTGTGGTATGAGGTGTAGCCTGATAGTGCTGGGGTGCTCTCTGGAGCCTTGAACCAGGTTTCAGTTACTGCACAGATGTTGACATTCTCCATACTGAGGAGTGTTTCGAGCATGTGCATTTTGAGATTTAAACTCCTGGCGTTGAGTAGCATAACCCTCAGTTTTTTGGTAATTGTGCTGTTTAATGAGGTGGGTTCGACTTTTGAGCCTTGCCTAAAAAAGGCACTATGGGGGCAGTAAGAGCCTTGGCCAGTATTCGAAAGCCTAAGGGTGACAGTGCAAGCCGTTTTTTGCGAAGCAACGTGGATTGTCAAGCATGTCGTCCCAGGCTGACAGACACTGGATCCCCTTTGAATGACATCAGAAGCTTAGCCAGTTTTTGAAATTGATAATTTTTTCTTTATACTGAGGTATCATTCTTGGTGAGGGCAGGATGCTAGTCAGGGTCATACCAGCCTGGGCTACATGATCACAGAGCTCTTCCATATCTCTTTTCATGTAGTCCAGGGAGGTACATCTCAGGTCATTCACACCAATATAAACAATGACAGAGTCATATTTGTTCTTGTTCTGGAGTGACCTGAGTGCTTGTGTTATGTGACGGATTCTGGCTCCTGACAGGTAGCTAACAGTAACCTTCTGCTTGTCCAGCCTAGTGAGTGGGACGTTAGTGTTCCTGACTATAGAGTCACCTATTACTAGTGTGTTAGGTATGTTATTTCGCCTTAAGGGCTGTGATTGTGCGGCATACTGATTTTGTGTTTTATGTGTTGTCTGGTTTGTGACGGGAGGTGCAGGTTGTTTGGGTGTCTGCTTTGGAGGTCTCTGATGCTTTTGCAGGTTTTTATTTAGAGCCTCCGAGTATAATTTTTTGTATTTATGTGTATTTTTTGCCAGTGCTGTTTTAGTAGGTCTGTGTGTGGCTGGAGGTGTGGTTCAAGTGTTAACATTCTCCTCTTGACTGCCTGTTCCAGTCTTGGGTGGAGACAACTTAGCTTCCAGTTTGGCTCTATAATTGCAACTCTCGCATATGTTAGTGTTTTGTGGTAGGAGAAGAGTGTTGTCTGTGTACATGAAGCAGTTGTAACATTGCCTCAGAACACCCAGATTCACCAGCTAAACTGGAGAGTACACCTGAAATTGCCCTTTGGTCATGCCTGAATAGTAGGGTGAGCTGCTTAGTCGCTTGGTTGGTGAGGGGTGAATAAAGAGCCTTGCCCTGCTGGGCAATCAGTGTCAGGGTATATTAGTGCTTGCTATTAGGGCTGAGCAAGTGCTGGGCTATAGGATGCTTTTTGAGTGCTTAGGTTGAGAGTTAGACTAGTTTCAAGGGAAAAAATGAAGTGGAGCCGGGAATAATTTAACCAAAGCTAACCAGATCTGTCCGGTGTGCAAAACCGTGCAAACATGGTTTTTATAGTAGGGAAATGAAAGAGGTAGAAATTAGCCCAAAATGGCCAATAAACTACTAACTTCTGGGCTGGAACCACTCCTCCAGGGACAGATAGGTTGCTCAAAGCTCCCCTCTCTCACAGGGGAACAGAGAAACTTCATTCTATCAAAGTAAGGTATGGGCAACTCAGAAACTAGTATCACAGCCCTGAAGTCAGCACTAGCCTGAAAACTGGACAATACTAGCTTAGAAAGGTGGGAAACAAGGAATTTTTTTTTTGTTTTTTTAGCTGAGAAAAGATCTTGGATGTCAGTTGTAATAAAGATCAAGTCATCCACATTCAAATCATTAGACAAGTAAAATACCTCATAGCTACCAAAAGTAGCCAGAAAAAACAAGTACAATGTAAATGCTGAAAGCTGAAACACACCACCATGGACAATGTTAAAAACAGGACACTAATGAATATAAAACACAAAGCTGTTAAATTTCAAAAATCCTCTTGCAAATGATGTATAAAAACTATTAAACTAAACTAAATTCTCTTTCTTAAAGAACTTTCAGTCTTCCCTACATAAAATGCTGGGCATATGTTAGATTTACATACATACATACAAATATCATAGGGATTAAAAGTCCTTCTAGCTTGCCAATATACCATAACATTTGTTCCCATAATAAATATCCAGGCTGTTCTTAAAATATCTAAACTAGTACTTGCTTTAATATAATTTGGTAGTCTGTTCCATGCATCAGTTACTCTGTCAGAGAACCAATTAGTACACTTCCCATTCCTGTAGAATCTTCTACTTAGATTTTCTGATGATTCTCTAGTACTTTTTGATAACCTCAAACATTCCCTGAGGTAGTTGTCTCTAAATGCCCTATATACTTGAATAAGATCTCTTCTTAGATATCTATAAGAGACATTGTACAAGTTCAGATATTTTAGTCTTTCATAATAACTTAAATTTTCACATCCATGGATGCCCTTGGTATATTTCTACTGTACTCTTTCCAGTTTACTCATGCTTGTTTTCTTACAGGTTTAGAAATATATACTAATCAGTGGCTGGTACAATTTCTTGGTGGCAAAAAAATAGTTTTAAACATGTTCTCCAAAACCATAAATATAATTGCAGTGGTAACAACGGCTACATTTTGTAGTCCTTTTAATCTTGTTGGTGCCATTAATTAATCTGCCCAGTTCTAAATGTTTTTTTTTCATATTGCACAAGATTTAACAAACTGAGGTTGTTCACTTAATAACTGATGAAGGGGTTCATTACCCTTGAATATTAACCAATATTTATGAAAAATCATTTTAACTTGGTCCAAACAATCACTGTACTAAAGTACCAAAGCCCTAATAAAATTCTTATTAGGGTCAATTTTACTGGAAACTGTAGAACCAGTCCGTATCCCAACACCTCTTGACTAGCCTCCTGTATAAGTGCTGGTGAGTAACCACTTTCCAAAAACATACCAAACAAAATATGTCTTTCCTGTTCAAAGTTTGATTCATTAGAAACCATGCTAGCTAGTGTAACAATTTTTTTTACATAAACAGTCACTGTATCACAGTCTTACATTTGAATACACAGACAACTGTTCAACTGTGAACAGATGAGCCAAAAGCAGCTGAATGGCATGTCAGTAAAAGGTAACCCTTTAAATAGTGGGTATTTACTGAACTCTTATGTACCATCCACTCTTGAGATATTGTCTTACTGAATAATACCCAGGTGTCTCTTTTCTTGTCTCTCTGACTTAATGAATTCATGCCAGAAGCATAATTACAGTTTACTGGGCTTCACCGCAAAATTCCGAAGGGTGCCCCACTTAACATGCTGAATGATGCTGGACTCTTTGGGGAAGAACAGCTTTGTATAAGCTCCATTACTTTACCCTTTAATTTTTTCTTAAATTTTCTTTTTCACAAACATTATTTTCCACAGTACACTGCTATATACACAGTTAATATTAACTTTGGACATATTATTGGTCTTCTCCTCAGCATATATTTACCTGGCACATATATCACCTTTAGCTCTGCTCTCTTACCTCTTTACTCCTCCCAGCTTTAATAACTCACTTATCCCCTTCAGTACCCTGTCTAATTCACTATTAGACCATCTGCTCTTCTCTGTATCTAGCAACCTCCACAGCTATTTACCATTATTTACCCAGCTATTAGCTGTCACCTTTCCCTTTTCTAGTTTTCACTCCTTAGCTGTACTGAATGTCACCCACCTGGCCATCAGCATTCTGCCTACATTTTGCTGCCTACTTGGTCCTTTTCCTTCTATTCTAGACACAACTGCTTTGTTGACTGGTAAGCCAATTAGACACAATTGTCCTTTTTCAGAGGAAGCCCAGGAGCACTGTCTAGTTAAGTGACTTGCTCAGAGTTACACAGAAGACAAAAGAATGTGGCCAGAATTACATCCTATACCCCATGGGCACAGGAAGCAGCCGATTAACAACTTAGAGCTTTAGTATTCTATGCTATTACCCACATTTTTTGGTGTGACGCTCTCATGGTGTACAACAAGCCTACTGCTGACAACACAGTGCCACTTCTCACAAATTACATTACCTTCTACCTCCCCACAATAGGTGAATGGAACCTACACTCTCATCTCGATACCTTCAACAACCCTAATAGATGAATGGAAACTACTCTCTTACCTCCATACCTACATCAGCTCTAATAGGTGAATAGAATCTACACTCTCATCTCTATATCTACAATAACCATAATAGATGAATGGAATCTACTCTCTTACCTTCATACCTACATCAGCTCTAATAGGTGAATAGAATCTACACTCTCATCTATATCTACAACAGCCCTAATAAGCAAATGGAATCTACACTCTCATCTAAATACCTGCAAAAACTCTTAACAGGTGCATGGAATCTACACTATCACCTCTATACCCACAACAACTCTAACAGGTGGATGAAATCTACACTTTCATTTTTATACATACAACAGCTCTAATGCTGCAGGAGACATCCTCCGTTAACATACAGAGCTACCTATTTACCAATGTTAACTGCAAGTTTAAGACTGGCTCTACTATTCACATGCTCCTAAGCACATCCCATACCTGCTCACACTATTCTCTTTCTCTCTTACTTCTCTTAACCCCATTCTCTCACAATCCCTAAAGCCTATGTATGTCTTCTCCTATACTCTCCATACTCAAGTTCCCATTTCTTAACTGTTGGTGGTGAAATTCTCTCTACCTTTCCCTTCCTCAGCAGCAGTACAACAAACCATAACTTAATACATTCAAACCATGCTCTTTCTCAAACCACCAGAATACCCTCTACTTCTTCAGAATCCACATCAGATATTTGCTGCCACATCCTAACAGCAGGCTTGCTTTCACCTCATTCAGGAGTAAAATACAGTCATTGACACATAAACTACAAAAAATGATCCGTCTATCCCTTGCCTCAAATCTCTAAAGGGTTAACATTAGTCTTCTTGGAAATATCTAGGTCCAAGCAAAAATAAATATAATGACAGTGGACATGCCTCCCTCGTCTCCTTCTCCAATTCCTTTTCATTCACTACCACACTGATACTAGTGAACCTACACAATGCCTTTATAGGTTCATAGGTAGGTACTAGGCTATTGGCCTAGACTACTTACAGGAAAGGCAGGAAACAAGCTTAGATTTTTTAAGTGGAAAGGAAGAAAGGCGGAGCAGAAGATAAATCAAGGTTAAGTGGGTTGGCCTTCTCAAATGTTCTCCCTTTATTAGGTAGAATAAGATAATGATATTAGACTGGGAGGAGTGTCCCAGATCAAATTTACAGTAGGGGTGGGAAACTGCAAAGCCATCAAGTATAAGAACATAATACCAATAGGGAGGAAGGGTGGGAAACAAAAATCACTACAAACAAACCCAACCAGATGCTTAACAATTGTAGAAAATTTCCAGTTAATACCTCACACACAGTAAAACTAGCTAGAAAAGTATGCAGCAGACAATAAAAGTGCTATAATGGCCTGGAACATGTGCTCAGACACACAGCCTCTACCAACAACTAGGCCCAAAACACAAGCCTGAATATGGACAATGCTACAACTACCCACGCTACATAGGTAGAAAAAACTGCAGAAATGTTTATCACAGCAGAAAAATGAAAGTTTTAAACAGATAAAGGAGCAAGGAGACTCTTATGAATGCTTTTAACTGCAAACAATTAAGTTATATGATACACTCTTTGGCAGGAAATCAGAACAAACCCAAACAGATGCTTAACAACTGTAGAAAATTTCCAGTTAATACCTCACACACAGTGAAACTAGCTGGAAAAGTATGCAGCAGACAATAAAAGTGCTATAAATAACTTGTAAAAATAAGCAAAAAACAGGATACTTAATATTATATATCACAGATTAGTTTGCTCAGTGCACTTCCTCCGATTAGCTCAGTGTGAAATGCTTAATTTTATCCCATAGATCTACTTCCATCCAAAATTCATTGCCTTATGTACTGTGTGACCCCTGGCAGACAGAATTAAATACCTTTTTAATGTTAATTAAAATAACCCACGTCATTCCTCATCCCTTGTCTCCCACCCAGTGTGTATAACTCACTACTAGCATCCAACAATTCTCTGCTGATCTTCCATTCAAGAAACTTACTTTACTCTGCTATTCCTGCTTAACAGTCACACCAACTACCTTCTTTGATATTAGTGAAATTAGTCTATATTTCACTAGTTCCTCTCTGCTTTTATTGTCCCAGTTAGGCAGAACTTGGGCAATCATCCTTCCAACACACCTCTCATCAGCTTTACTACTTTCCTGTTTTATAAAAGTATAATAGAAAACTTATCATTCCCTTTGTTGTTCCTTCCTGAAATATTAGCCACATCCCCAACTTCCTTCTTTACCACCTTCACATCCAGTGATCCTCTCCCATCAGCTGTAAGACATTCTAACTTCCAAAACCACTCTTTTAGCTATCCCACCCCATCCCATTTCCTTAAGTAGTCCTTAATAAAATTCCACAAATATCACCCTCTAACATGCCTAGTTACTCATATTCTTACCATCCACTTTCTTTGGACTTCACATCAGTTACTGAGCCAACATATCATTGGGACCTCCTCTGATCTCTTCTCCTTTTTCTCCTCATTTCGCACACCACATCTGCTTCAGTCAAAACTTTATCTAGATGTATTCTTGCATTTCCCCCCCGATACTCTTCCATCTCAACTCATTTCCCCCCTAAGTTGCAACCTTGTAAATTTACCTCCTTACTCTTACACTTAGCTTTTGTTTTACAAACATCCTCTATAACCTACCTGTCTTCCTCATTAGATGACTTTTAAGCAACCTGACATTTTCTCCTCTTGTATTCTGCATAACCATCTTTACATTATTTCTTTAAAGTGAACCTCTCTCCATTCCAAACCCCAAATGCCACAGGCTGAACTTCCACTGTCTTGGCCTCTTTGATTTCTCTCTAATTTTGTTTTACATGAGCATGACTGGTTAAACACCTCTGACAAATCTCCACCCACTCTGTATCCCCTCTAAATACCCCTTAGCCATCAAAATCCTATCAGACTTGCTTGTCTATAATTATTCCTCAACGTTTTAAACTCAGGGCCAATGGGAGGAATTTGGGGGCTGCAGCAAATGTCAAGATGAAGGCCCCTTGGGCACTTCCATTCTGTGTCTCATCCTGCCACTACCACCCCTCTCACCCGTCACTACCACCCCTCCTAATCAACCTTCTAGTTCTAGTCCTGTACATAGAGTTGTCGTAATGTAGCACAGACTGATCTGTAGCTACCATACTCTTACATTACAGCAGGCCTATATACCACACTATGTTGGCCCATCTCACAAAGGGATATTTACAGTTACTGGCATTTAGTTGCAACAGTGCTACATTACAACAATTCTATGTACAGGGCTAGACTTAAGTGAAATGGTGCCCTAAGCACTCCTTACTATTTTACCCCCCCACATACACATATTCTCCAGTGCCCCCCTCTTGTTTCCTCCCACCTTGGTCTCTGCATACCATGCACATTACTTTTTTTATTCTTTTCCTCACATTTTGCTTTAGTCTTCAGCTTTTTCAAAAAGCCATATATGCTCCACAGTGCATTTTAAAGTTGTTTTTTCATAGGTTCCTAGGTAGGTACTAGGCTATTGGCCCAAGGGCCTAAGTAAGCCTAGCCAACAAGGTTCCCTGGCTTACACCACCCAAGAAATTTATTTCCTGTGCCACTATCGAGCAGAGACACAGAAGTGATCCCCGGGGTGTATTTCATATTTCCCATCCACTCATCAAGATTTTTCTTGAAGAGTGCTAATGAGGAACTTTGCTTGACATAGATGGGTAGCTTGTTCCAGAGTATGGGAAGTCTCTGGGACAGGAATCTATCCCTCCAGCATGTCCTGTTTATTGTGGTGACAAGGTTTAGGTCCCGACAGCGTGTAGCTCGGAGGGATTGGGATTTCTTTAGGTGTAGCATGTCCAACAGCTCTGGGTTTGACATAGCTTTATATGTTAAGCAGAGATCACCTCAGAGAAGATGATATGCTATGGAGTAAAGCTGGAGTTTTTTGAGATGGTCAGTGTAGGGCATCATTACACAACCTTTTCATCCAGTGATGGCTTGAAAATTGACTATGATTAAGGAAAGAAATTCAGTGTTTCTTTTCAGGTTTAATTTTCCTTGCATCCTTTCAACACACCACCTTTCCTGACCAAGACAACACAGTAGTAACCATTTAAGAAATAATTCAATTGCGCTGGTGCCCCTAGAAGCCAGAGCGGCTATAGACAGATGCTCTGTGATGCATTTTAGAGTATTTCCCATACTTTTAATACAACGGTGGCCTAATCAATAGTCATGAGTAAGAAAAGAATTTCAGTCTTATTTATTTATTCAAAGAAGATATACATTGTGCTCAAGGCTTACTGTTCAAAGCTGACAAAATAGTAGCTAACAATAAACTAACAAGTCAATTGTTGTGCGGATACACAAGTCCTATTTGGGAATACTGCCTGCCTCCCTAACTTCCCCAAAAAAGTCAGTCACTGTCTATGCATCCCTCTGGTGTTAGACTGTGGTGAAAGCAGAGGTTCAAATTGCCACAGTCATTCATTTCAAGTGACTGCTGACTAGCATAAATATATATATATATATATATATATATATATATATATATATATATATATATATATATATATATATATATATATATAAAGAGAGAGAGAGAGCATACTTCCTTTCTAATCACTCCACACCCTAACCTCCAAAGTCAGCCACCTGTATACTTGCTTGATGTATAGTTCTGAGGAAGGTGAAAAAAATAATAATCACAGTAATGTATTCTACTTAGTTGCTCCTAGACACTACACTGCCCCTATGCTAGCTGTAGTAACAGTCTTTGTACACCTCTGGGGTGTGTGAGGAAAGTAAAAGAAAGAATGACTATACTGTCCCCAGCCCAAACACAAATTATAATGATCTCCTGTGCACACCTCTAAGGTTTGACTGTGATGAAAATTAAAGAAGTAATAACCATGTAGCAAATAACAATACATTGTGCAACACTGGTATTGCCACACCAGATCAGTGACTGCTGTTTAGCAGTCATTAAAAAGCAGCAGGGTTAAGTCACTTTTATATACCTCATTGAGGAGTAATGCATATCTGTCATTGCCCCTGATCTCACAGATCTTCCCTAATTTTTCCTCTTAATTTTGTTCTGTCCTTTGTAAAAAGTTTAATATGCTGTTAAATCATTCAGGATTATACAGTCAATAAATCCAGTCAGAATGTTATACTTCTTATTGTCCAAAAAATGCATGTTGATGCAAAAAGTGTTATCACATTAACTTTTTAAATGATTTACAGTAATGTTTAAAATGTGTTCCTGATTTTGAGACTTTATTCTGCTATTATTTTTGACATTTTGCAGAATTCTTCAGCAAAGAAGATGGCAGTTACAGAATATGGTATTCTGCCAGTATTTATAAAAACTTCCTAAAAAGAGAAAACCATATCTGAAAATCAGAAGCATCAGCTCTTCTTAAAAATCCAAGGTTTATACTGAGATCAGTCACTCTGGGCTGCTGAACTCTCTAGTACTTACCTTACTCATGTTCTTATCTTCAAAATATATTTTATATGACAATAAATAAGGAGAAAAGAGGTAAAGTGAAACAAGCCGAATGGTTGTTGATGAAGTGAAATAAGTTCATAAGACTGCATAGTAGTGATATGAAGTTATATATATTCTGAATATATTATTTACTAAAGGGCTTATTTAAAGTTAAAAAAAATATGTCAGACCTTAAAATAAAATGATTTGTCCAATAAATGCAGTATGGAACATTAGAATATTTTATCTAATATTTAGATCTAATTCAATTCTGGTGTTATTGCTAAAATAGTTTAATGGAGTTTAATACGCCTGAGATTTTAAAGCTATATATATAGGTAAATCATTTATAAATATGATTATTATAACCTATGATGTTGTAAACTATATTATGATATATTGTATGAATGATGTTAAGTATGCAGAGTTCATTAGATGCATGTAATATTTTTATATGATATAGATTGGATGTTATTCCCAAGCAGTTAATTCCTAGGGAGGTTCTCTTTTTTGCTTTATAGATTGGATGATAATGAATCCTATTGTCCTTCTATATAGACTGGTTATCCAAGGAAAGCTGTCATTAGTCCCAAGTAATATTAGAAAAATTAATCAGTCATGGATATATTATGATATTGTCATCTGGGTAAATTCCAGCAGTAAATATAATATGTCAGTTGATACAATCTTGAGTTTAATGTAAATTTAATATTACTTTTAAACAGAACACTGTAATTTATTATTAGAGGAAGTTTGTTCAGAAGTATAATACATTTGAATATACTTTTCTAGAGGTAGAAGGAGGGGAATAGTTACTGAAACAATGAAAATAATAAATGGGGTTTTGAATGACTATGCCATCAAACCAGGAATTGAACATTCCATATTAGGGATTGTAAATATTTTATTATGTTGTTATTAAATATTTTTAGTTCTTTGTCCATATCAAAATATGTTACATTTAAATTTTGCCTAACCCATAAAAGTTATTATTCAAATTTGTTAGATAAAAAGATTTAAAAATGACAATATATACTTGTGTCTCATTAAATACAAATGGATTGAATAATCCAATGAAGAGAGGTGGCTTATTTAAATATCTTAAAATGAACAAAGTTGATATAGTCTTTTCATAGGAAACACATTTAATAAAGAAAAACAGTGACAATTTGACCTGTAACCAATATTCAATATTGGTGGCTGCACATTATAATACTAAAAGGTGAGGCATTGTAATATTATGGAGGAAGTCATTAACTATGCTTAAAGTGATTGACTTTTATACAGACAAAAGTAGTATGATGGGATTAGTTGTGCTTGAAATAGATAAGAAATTGTACACTTTTGTTAACATCTATTGGATTCCTGGAATGGGTTCCAAGGTAGCAAAAAAAAAATACTTGGACCTTATAGTGTTACATGTTAAAGGTAAAATTATATTGGCTGATGATTTTAATTGCATATTATCAGAAAATCATATTACCAAAGATAAGAAAATTAAAACAACTGCTACCACTAAACAACTAAATAACTTCACGGACATGATGAATCTAAAAAATACTCAGGAGTTGAAATTGGCAAATTCTCTAAATTATACAAATTTTTCATATAGATTTGGTACCCAAACAAACACTGATAAAATCTGTGTAGCTAATGAGTTATTCTCAAAAGTAGAAGTACTGATAACATCTTGCCCTTTGTCTGATCACAACATCATTATTTTTAATCTTAATTTAAAACCTAATGATTTGATATAATAGCAGAAAATACATATATTGTTAAAATTAAAGGGTTCCAATAAGGTTTTTTGAATGAATTAAAAGTCTTTATGGATACCAATAATAACTGATGTCATTTTATGGGATACCTTAAAGGCTTATATTTATGAAAGAATAAAAAGTTGGTATTTAATGAAAAGAAAGGAATTGGATAATGAATTAAACATGCTTCAAACAAAAATTTACAATTTAAAATTGAAACAAAAGTCTTCTGATACAAACACAGTTGAAGAGCTAAAACTTTTGAATCAAAAATACACAGAAATATTAACTCACAAAGTTGCAATAAATTTAGGGAAATTTAAATTACAAACCTATACTGTAAACCTTAAAAATTTGCACAGATTAAGCCATAAGGCCAAAGATTATGTTTGTTTTTCTTTCGGCTTTTCCCGGTTAGGGGTCGTCACAGCGGAACTCTGGTCCGCTAATGATTGACAGTAGATTTTTACGGTGCCAAGGTGCCAGTCTGATGCCCAACCTTCAACAAAGGCTCGCCCATTTACGCATGTCTTTGGAATGCCACTTGACTGCGGGGAGGACATGCAGACTCCACACAGAATGCGCTCCAGCTGAGAATCAAACTTGAGAACCCCTTGCTGTGAGGCGACAATGCTACCACATAAATCATATCAAAGAAATCGCCTGTCAAGTTAAAACTAAAAGAGTAGCAGACTTGAAGGGTCTTTAAGAGGCATTACGAAGAAATAAATAACAAAGATTTATCTTTGTACAAGTCTGAAGCAACTGACTGCTTCTTGGAGGAAAACATAAAGCATAAAGTACTGAAAGAACAAAATGACAAGTTAGATAAATCCATTAATTTCAAAGTACTAAAGGACCAAAAAAAAAAAAAAAAAAACAAAGCTCCGGGACTGGATGGCTAAATTTCAGAATTACATAAAATATTTCCTGACAGCATTTTAAAAGTATTATCAAACACATTTTGTTGTGTTAAATATCTCAGCTTCATGGAAATACTCATTGATCTCCCCTATTTTACAACAAAATAAAAACCCTAAGTTATGTTCCTCATATCACCCTATTACTTTACTAAATGTATATTATGAAATTTTTATTAGCATTTTGGCTAAAAGATTGTATAATATAATACCAAATTTAATTAAAGATAACCAAACTCGCTTTATCTTAAGGAGAAGAGTACAAGGTAATACAATAAGACTTTTATCTGTAATAGATTTTGCCAATAAAAATAAAAAGGAATTATCAATATTAAGTTTAGACATTGACAAAGCCTTTGACTCAATTGCCTGGGTATATTTGCACAAACACTATAATATTCCTTCAAACTTTACAGAAATTATTATGAAATTATATAATAATTGGATATTTTCTTTCTGGTTTGTTTAGAATAGTAAAAGAAACAAAGCAAGGGTGTCCAATATCTCCATTATTGTTTGTATTGGCAATAGAAACCTTTGCTACATATATTAGAAATAATAATGAAAAAACATTTTTCTCCATTAAGTATAATTCTAGGATCCAATTATTCGCTGGTGATATTTTATTAACTACTAGTTGTATTGAAACTTCATTAGAAAATATTCTTAAGTCAATAAAATGCTTTGAGAAAATTTCTGGACTAAACTTTAATCATAATAAAACAGAAGTAATGTTAATAAATAAAACTGTTACAGCATCATTAAATAAATATAAAGAGTTGAAATGGTGAAATAAATGATTTAAATATTTAGGAGTTAATATAAGAACTAGTTGGAGGGAAACAGTATCATTAATTTATAAAAACTTCACCAATAATCTTTCAAACCTATTTCAACGTCGAGGAATTTTTTCTTCTCTATGGAAGATAGACTTGTATTAATAAAAATGAAAATACTACTAAAATATTATACCTCAAATGTATTAATATCTCCACCTAAAAAAATATACAAAGATTAAATTCCATGCTATTAAAATTCCTATGGTATCCTCAAAAAGCAAGGATATCATATGAATGGCATCTAAGAAGTCGGGAAGGAAATAGCATTGGATTCCCAAATATTCATGCTACTCAAGTCAGAAGTGACAAACTTCATGATACCCATACAAACGGGAAACTGAACATTTGACTGCTGAATCCTACACCAAGGCACTGTATGAACACATCCACTCATGCTTGAATCGTGCCATCCCAGATAGAACCAAGATGCTCTCCTCCAAAAAAAGTAAGCCAATCTGGCGGTCCCCTGCCATAAACAAACTTTACAACAAAAGGAAGAAACTGTTGCAGAAAAGAGGAAAATCCCCGGATGCAAAAAACTCCCTTACCAGCCTAATTAAGAAGCTGAAATCCCTCATAAAATCCTCCAAAGCTAGTTATGAAAATAAAATTGCCAAACATTCCAAAGACAACCACAAAGCATTCTGTAACTATGTCAAGAATCTAAATGGCAGTGCTCAGATCTGCTCTGAGCTGCAACAGAATGGCATTAAATATACTGATCCCAAGGATATTGCCAATATCTTGGCAGATCAATTCAGTGCCAGCTTCACCCCTCTCTCACCCCCTAAACGGCCCATCTCAATACCAGAAGATTGCCAAATTCTGGTAATAACAGCCACACAGGTAAAAAACGCACTCTCCAAAGCTAAGAATACAACATCCATGGGACCAGATGACATCCCGGGCTGTGTACTACATGAACTACAAAATTAACTGGCACCTAACTTAAGTGTCATGTTTATTCATAGCCTCAACTCAGGCTTCGTGCTGACTGAGTGGTGTACAGCTACAGTTATCCCACTCCACAAGGAGGGCTCCAACTTGGATCCCAGGAACTACTGCCCCATCAGTCTGACGAGCCTGATCTGCAAGGCCATGGAACGTATTATCATGGAACTTATAAACAAAGACATTGGCAACCTTCAAACACTGGACCACACCCAGTCTGAGTTCGTGAAGGGCCGATCTTGTCTCCTGAACCTGAATGACTTCTTCGAATCAGTCTCCAGAGCTGTGGACAAGGGTAAGGTGGTCCACACAGCCTGTCTGGACGTTGCCAAGGCCTTTGACACCATCCCCCACTCTGGAATCATAGATAGACTTACTAAGCTGGGCATTTATCCCTACATCACTCAATGGGTTCCCAGCTGGCTTACTGACAGAACACACACTGTAAAAGTAGACAACTCCAAATCCAGCTCCAGACACGTGACAAGTGGAGTACCTCAGGGTTCAGTCCTGGGACCACTTTTGTTTGGCATCTACTTCTCTGAAGTACAGGCCAACACTAAGGAACTCTGGCTAACAAAGTTCGCAGATGACTGCAAACTGGGAGCCATTATTGAATCCCCAAATGATGTGCATACTCTACAAAAGGGCCTTACAGAAACAGATGCTTGGTGCCAGAGCCATGGGCTCAAGCTCAATGCCAAGAAATGTATAGTTATCCCCTTTGGGAAAAAAAAATATGTACCCATAAATTACCACATAGGTGACAGTATACTAAACACCAAAAGTGTGATAAGAGACTTAGGGTCACAGGTGGACAGTAGTCTCACCTTCGATACCCACATCACCACAACAGTCAGAGAATCCTTCTATGTGGCACACCTCATCACTAAGGGCTTTTCATCCAGAAAAAAGGAGGTCATTGTCCCACTGTGCTCATCCCTCATTAGACCCATTATAGAATACAATGCCCCGTTTGGTATGTACCTCTCAAGACATCTGCAACAACTGGAAAGGCCAGAGAAATACCTCACTGAAAGAATCACAGGCCTAAAGCAGATGCCCTACACTGACTGCCTTAAAAAACTCCAGCTATACTCTGTCGCATATCGTCTACTCAGAGGTGACCTCTGCTTAACATACAAAGCCATGTCAAACCCAGAGCTGTTGGACATGCTACGTTTAAAGAAATCCCAATCCCTCAGAGCCACACACTTCAGGGATCTAAACCTTGTCATCACAATAAACAAAACATGCTGGAGGGATAGGTTCCTGACCCACAGACTCCCCAGACTCTGGAATAGACTGCCCATACATGTCAATCAGAGTGCCTCTCTGGCTGTCTTCAAAAGGAACCCTGACGATTGGATGGGAGAAAGGAAATTCACCCTGGGGATCACGTCAGTCACCCTGTTAGACAGGGGTCCAGGGAAGTAAACAGGGTGGGAAGAAAGAGCCAGGGAATTGTTATGGCTAGGCTTGTATAGGCCCTAGGACCGATAGTCCAGTACCAACCTATGAACCTATTGATCTATGCATTAAATCTGCTATCTTAAATATTATTAGTATTTGGTTTAACTCAGAATTCTGCTCAGACTGGAAATTTCTACATTAAGTAATTTTAACATCAGGTATGGAAACTGAAATAAATTTTAATCCCATCTTAAACATTAATATAGCTCATTGGGTTTTCAAAGACTATTGTATAAATATTAAAAGTATAAATGCTTGTACTTTTGGTATTAAGCATATTTTGGTGTTTTTTAAAACAATAATGAATACTAATTATTTGCTTAAAATAGTTGTTTCTGATATTTGCTATGTCTTACACTATTGGTTGTTTGGAATCTTTTAACATAAACATTCACTATTCATTAATCTTCAGCTAGGCTTACAGGCCAAGCTGGAAGCCTGTTCCAATAAAATCTCCAAATTTGCCATGAACTTCAGAAACTCATCGCATCACTGTCTCTCTCGCCACTCCCTGAAATGGCTTGAACTTCCTAACTACCTCAAACTCCTTAGACTTACTTCTTCTCACAGCTCATATTCAAACCTTCTATTTGTCCTTCTCTGTCCACCTCTTTAACCCCCTACATTCCCAACTTCTCTCTAAGATCAGAAAACCACACTCTTCTAAACATATATAGGCCTCGTCAACCCCCTGGCCACCTACTATTCTCCTGCTCCCTAGCTAAACTCTGGAATTCTCTCCCTACAACCCTTCAAAATACTCAGAGCCACTCAAACTTCAAAACTCTTCTACAATCTCACCTTCTTTCAAAGTGGAAAGGTTCCTGTACCCCTACCACATAAACTCTTTAACACCATCTCCCATGCACGTCATACCTCAACTTTCTATCACTGTGCTCTCTTACCCTTTACCTCTACTTACTCTCCTACCCTATACCTCACAAACCTCCCCCCAAACCACTCCCTTTCTCCACTTTATACCACCTTTTACCTCTCCCACCTCACCTTCTTCTCTCTGTCCTCTCCTCATATTTCTAACTTACAAAAAAAAAAAAACAACAAAAAAAAAAGCTTGTTTTGTTATCTGTATATAAATGTTTTGCTTACATGTTTTTTTTTCATCTGAAATGCCTGTACTTTTAATATGTTTAGAGTACAGGAATCTCACTTTTGTAAATCATTACCTAGGATTCAAAATGTTATGCCTTTTTTTAACAAATTGTATATTGTCTCTGTATTTTTCACTGTTCTACTACTTTATTTACTTTTGTATAATTATTGTAAAATTCTCTATATCCTGTGGAGCTTTTCTCCCCGGGCCTCCACTAAAAATGGGCTCTTCCAGGCCCAGTGGACTATCCTGGTCATCAAACTGTAATAACTAAATAAATAAATAACATAATAACTTCTCTTGAGAAAAATAACTTAAAATTTTGGTACCAATTCCTGAATGAAAATAAAATAAGTGATGCAGGAAAACTATTTGAAAGATAGAATATGAATAATACTAGGATGGCCTCAGTGGTGCAGCAGTTAGCATTGATGCCTCACAGCAAGAGGTTCTCTGGTTCCATCCTCAGCTGGGGTGCCTTCTGTGTGGAGTCTGCATGTCCTCCCTGTGGTCGCGTGGGTTTCCTCTGGGTGCTCCAGTTTCCTCGCACATCCCAAAGACATGCTGTAGGTGGATTGGATACTCTAAATTGGCCCTAGGCATAAGTGTATGCATGTGTGTGCCTTCCGTGGAAGGTTGGGCACCGTGCTGGCAACTTGACACCGTAAAACTCCACTGCCAATCATGAGCGGACAGGTGATCTGCTGTGGCATCCCCTAACAAGGAAAAAGCCGAAAGAAGAAGAAGAAGAAAATGAATATGGCTAGTTGGTTGGATATCTGGGTACTAAGGGAATTCTTAAGTAATAAATTGAAAATATCACTATCTGTAAATACTAAATCAATTCCCAAAATTTTAGATTTTTTCTTTTGAATTAATGCAAGTGAAATAAACCATACTTATCAATAATTTATAACATTTTAAGAACTGAATTTATAGCGTTTGATAGTTCTCATTGGGACTATTCTACATAAATAAATAAATAAACATTTTCAGAGGCCAATAAAAAAGTTATATTTGCGATCTGTGAATAACTTCACATCGTCTATGTATTGGAATTTTTTTACTTGGAAGTTTCTACATAGAAGCTTCTTAACACCATGTAAAATAACACTTTTCTATAAAAAAGAAAAAGATGTTGGCGGTGCAATTCTAATTTGGACACATGATTCTGAAATGTCAAATGGTTGTACCTTTTTGGGAAGTATTTAGACATTTTGCTAAAGCTTTGTGGTCAGACAAATGTAACATAACAGACTCTTTGATTCTATTCAATGTTCCCATTCCAGGATGTGTCCCTAAAACTCAAGTGCCTCTCCTATGGTCCATTTTGGATATTACCAGAAAGGTTATCACTATGTATTTGAAAAGCAGAAGTCGTCTCTCTTTTTCTGACTTTACCAGTCTAGCAGCAACAGTATCTAATAAAGAATTACAAACTCTGCATATTATAACTATAAATGTTACTCATAAAAATATCTTGGTAAAAACTCATAAAAATATCTTGGTAAAAACTCAAAGGTTTATTAGAAAAATATTAACATTATTATTTAGTATCAATATTTGTTATGGACGTTGTATATAGTTGCCATTGCTGTTTATTTGTTTCATTTGATTTAAATTTTGTAATATTATTTCCGTTTATTTTAAAAATACAATTAAAATGTTTATAACAAAAAATAAAATAAAATAAATAAATAAACGTAAGGTCCTTTAGAAGCAGTTAATGTCAGGGTCTTAAAGCCTGAGTACAAAACTGGATAATTATATTGCTTCAGCTAATTGTTGCAATGAAGAAGTTAAAGAAGCCATGAATTTGCATGCAATGGCTACTTAGCAATTATGACAACTGATTTAAAATAGTAATATGTTTCTTGATTTCTGGGCTTTAGTTAAAAAAAAAATCAGGCTGATCATGTGGATAGAGCCGACTGGAAAATAGTCATATAACAGACATGTAAGAGAAACAGAAAGCTTTGGACCAACCTTAATGTAACAGAAGATGGCAACTTGGTCTGCCTTGCATGAAAGCCAAATCTAGACTGAACGGGCAGATTATTTGTTTGCAACTGGTGCATGGGCTTCAGAGCGAATGGCTGGTGCATGGGCTGCAATGTGAATGGGCTGATCATTTGTAACTGGTGCATGAGCTGCAGTGTTGCAGTGTCAGTGGGTTGATTGTAACTGGTGCATGGGCTGCAGTGTCAATGGGTTGATTGTTTGTAACTGGGACATGGACTGCAGTGTGAATGGGATGATTATTTGTAACTGGTGCATGGGCTGCAGAGTTACAGTGTGAACAGGCTGATTGTAACTGGTGCATAGGCTTCAGTGTTAACGGGCTGATTGTTTATAACTGGTGCATGTGCTGCAGTGTGAATGGGCTGATTGTTTGTAACTGGTGCATGGGCTGCAGTGTGAATGGGCTGATTATTTGTAACTGGTGCATGGCTGCAGTGTGAATGGGCAGATTATTTATTTGTAACTGCTGCATGGGCTGCAGTGTGAACGGGCTGATTATTTGTTTGTAACTGGTACACTGGCTGCAGTATGAATGGGCTGATTATTTGCTTGTAACTGGTGCATGGGCTGCAGTGTGAATTGGCTGATTATTTGTTTGTAACTGGGGCATGGGCTGCAGTGTGAATGGGCTGATTATTTGTAACTGGTGCATGGGTTGAAGTGCTGCAGTGTGAATGGGCTGATTATTTGTTTGTAATTGGTGCATGGGCTTCAGTGTGAATGGGCTGATTATTTGTTTGTAACTGGTGCATGTTTTGCAGTGAGGTCTGCCGGGCATGGGTTGATTCTTTCTGAGATCTATAAAATTGAAGATCGAATTATAATATTATCATGGCTACCTGGGAAGATGTGTAAGGTCAAACTCAGGTAACCAAAAAAATACTGATGAAAAAAACAAATGGCTGATGCTCCAGTACTAACAGGTGAAATCCAAAAAGAAATCGACAAGCTAAATACAAAAGTCTTAATAGTTGTTGAAAACTAGAAAGGCAAACCACACAGGTCGTCTCATAAAATGTAGCGTTTTATTAATAAAATTGTTTTTCAAGATGTGTAAGGTTTATGTTTTTCAAGGTTCAAAAAGGTACTTTAATGAGGTTAATTTTACTAGTTTGTTTTTTTATTTCTCGATGGTTTTAAATTTGTTATATGAAGTTAATTTGTCTATAGATATTTTAGTTTGGAAGTTTTATCTTCCTGCATGTGCACAGTTACTAAATGCTTACATAGGAGGCAACATGGCAGAAGGCTCCCTTTTGGATGTTGGATGATTATCATAGTATAGAATGCTAATGGGTTAGCTGGCCCATTATGAGTAATTAAGTAATGTGATATTTAAATGCGATATTTAAGGAAACCAAGATATTTGAGCTCAATCATTTGGATCAAAAGGAGTATTAGGCATTAGTCTGAGGCCATTAGACATTTAGGATGATCTAGCTTGTCCAGGATACAGGAAACAGAAGAGCAATATTTCTAGTTCATAGAATCATAGGAGGTTAACAGGCTATAGGCCCTGAGGCCCTTATAAGCCTAGCCAAGAGTTTAGCCCATGTTTAGACAAATCAGCACCGGATGCCCCTCCCTCTCCAGCAGGGATATGGGTGGAATCCCAGGGGTATATTTTCTGTTTCCCATCCAGTTATCCAGGTTGCACTTAAAAAGGGGTAAACAGAGAGGGAGTCTATTCCATAGATGGGGGAGTCTCTGGGAAACAAATCAGTCCCGCCAACAAGTCTTGTTGATGTCACAGACCAGGTTGAGGCTGCGCATGTGGGTTACTCGAGTGGAGCTTGACTTGCAGATATGCAGCAGTCCCATCAAGGTGGGATCCGTGATTACCTTGTATGCCAGACAGAGGTCACTTCTGAGGAGTCTGTATGAAACTGACTAGAGGGATAGGGCTTTTAGCCTGTGTATGGTAGATGTTGGAGGCCCTGGATTCTCCTGGTGAGGAACCTCTGTGGTCTCTCCAGCTGCTGCATGTGCTTTGCGAGGTAAATGCTGAGAGGGAGTTGTACTCCATAATGGGCCTTAAAAGGGAAGAATACAGGGATGTTATGACCTCCTTGTCCCTGGATGAGATACCCTTACTTATGAGGTGGGCCATGTAGAAGGCTTTCCGTACAACAGAAGCAACATGGTGGTCAAAAGTCAGGTTGCTATCAACCTGGGTGCCCAAATCCCTCATGACTGATTGCATGCTTAGGACATTGCTATTAATGTGATAATTTGTGGGGACGTCACTCTCCCCAAAGGAGATGATGATGATGCATTTTTTGGTATTCAGCTTGAGGCCATGTTTCTGGCACCCGTCATTTGTCTGAGTGAGGGATGTCCACATCAGTAGGGGAACTGATGACAGCACCCAGCTTGCAGTCATTTTTAACATGGTCAGACATAGCCCACTGCTTTGGCCTGCACCTCAGAAAAGTATATCCCAAATAACAGAGGCCCCAAGACCAAACCCTGAGGTACGCCTCTTTTTACGGGTCTACTGCTTGAGGTGGCTTCCTTATTTTGATACTGTGGGTTCTACAGTGAGCCAGTTTGCTACCCATCTGATAACATATTGATTGATGCCTAGTTGAGAGAGTTTATCTATTATGACTGAGTGGGGAATAGTGTCAAAGGCTTTGGCCGGGTCAAGGTAGGCAGTGTGCACTGTCTTCCCCTCGTCCATAGCTTTAGTGACTGTCTCAAAGAACTCAACCAGATTTAACATACATGACCTCCCCTTGATGAAGCCAAACTGTGTGGGATCAAGTGTTTGGAGGTTGCCAATCTCCTTGTTAATGAAGTCCACAATAATCCATTCCATGGCCTTGCAGATCAGGCTAGTTAGGCTGATAGGTTTATAATTTCCCGGATCGGTGGACACTCCACCTTTGTGTAAAGGGATAACAGTGGTTGTCTTCCACTCAGCTGGGACAAAGCCAGTAGTCAGGCTTTGGTTGAATAAGGTGCCTAATGGTGCTGCAAGTTCCTGCCTGAGTTCACATAGGATGCAGCCTGGGATGTTATCGGGTCCCATGGAAGCTGTATTTTTTGCCTTTGAGAGAGCAGTGATGACCTGATCCCTAGATATAAGGGGAAGGGGCAGGTACTGGGGATGTCCTGATTTACTGATGAGGGGGACAGAGGGGTAAAGTTTTTGCTGAATCTGTCAGCCAGCAAGTTTGCTATATCTACTGCATTTGTATATGTGATGTCCTTGACCACCAGTTCTGAACAGATCTGGGTGCTTCCTTTGAGGTAGCGAACATATGTGAAGAACGCCTCATGATTGTCTCTAGTAGATGTGGCCAATTTGGACTCGAAGTTTGCTTTGGAGGATTTCACTAGTGCTCTTATTTGCTTGTTCGGGTTAAGGAGACATTGCTTCCAATTGGGCACCTGCTCCTTCTTGGTCTTGAACAGCAATTTTTTCCTTATGTTATAGAGTTTATTTATTGCAGATGTCCACCAGACAGGTTTATTCTTTCTTGCGGAGGATGATTTAGTCCTGTCAGGTATTCCTGGTTCCATGTATCTATACAAATGCTCGTATATTGCTTTGGTGTAGTTTTGGATATTGGTGCCAGTTGTTCAAGCTTTCCTTTTGTATTAAAAAAATATTTTAATAGAAGACTAATGATGTTATCCAGGAATTAAGGGTCATACTGGGCTAACCTGCACATTTGTTTACAGTATTAACTGCCACCATGTATCCAATAAAAAGGGTTGCTTTCTAAGATGAGGGAAATGATGATGCTTATGGAAGGCATATTGAAATACTTGGGAAAATGGGGCATGGTTACTAATGACAAAAGGATGTAAGAGCTGAATCTTGGGCTGTGCAGTTTCCTAAAATAGGAATATATGTGATGGTTTACACTAAGATAATGGGTCTTACTGATAGCTTGACTACTACATTAGAAAGTCATCATTATACCTATCATTCTAGCAGATTTAAATCTAGGTCTTAGTTTTTGTTACATCTGAGCATAATTATTTTATTAAATTTGTCAGGGCCCATCTTATTACAATTTCTAATCGTGTTTTGAAACATTATTTGGGAAGTTTAGTGTCTTGAGTTAGAAAAACACTGTCACTTTTCTATTGCATATTTAAAAAAGAAGATGTTTGTTGAATAATGGACAAAATCACTTAACACAAAGGTGAGTGCACTACAAATGAAGGAAAACATGTCAGCAGTTCAATGGGATAAATTCAAAGATGAAGTGATACATGAGGCTAAGGCTAAAACACATATTAAACACTGTGGAAAATGGAAGAGATCCTCTAAAACCAAAAAGGATGAGTAAGTGCAGATTTGAAATAGATTATTAAATGGTGAAAATGAGTTAGCGGTGGAAATTTATAAATTAAAGTAGACACCTGAACCACTGTTATACAGTGACTATGAGTTTTTAAGGCAATACTTTAGGATATGTATTTTTACTATGCTTTAGTTCTAGCTATGAGGTTGTGACAGTGCAGATGACCAGGAGTAATAGTGATTTTATGTAAACATAATGTCAATATTTTGTTTTTAGACTCTGATGGTTATAGAAGACATGTATTCAGACTATTAGAGCACATTACACTCATAGCAGGCACTGGGAGAAGATGATGAAGTTACAAACATTTGCAAGGACCAGCTTTGCCTAGGGTGACTAGGAAGTAGCGTGATATGGTTAGCCTAATAACTAATAAGGAAATGGTAAAAGCAATAAAAAGACAAGTTTGGATAAAATTCCAGGTAGTAAGGGTGTACCTCAATTGGTATATCATCACTAGTTGGCATATATATAAATCCATTTTATGAGTCTGATAACAATGGATAGAGCTGATATTAACTATTTGACAAATTTGCCCTCTGTGAGCAGTGAGTTGAGAGGGTCTATATTATATATTCCAATGCGTAAAAGTTCGAATCACTAAAGATCACACTTTAGTGATCGAACTTTTAAATGTTTGAATACATAAAGAAATTAAAAAAGAAAAACTAAAGGGTGTAAGCAGGGGGCAAGCCCCCCTGCACTCCCACACCCCCGCTACTTAAATATACCAACTCCAAGATCGCGCTACAGTGTAGGAAATGGGGCATTTTCCATTTCCACATTGTAGCACACTGAAGTGCAATCTCGGAGTTGGTATATTTAAGTATTGGGGGGTGTGGGGTGCAGGGGCACTTGCTCCCCTTTTTAAACCCTTTACTTTTTTTTTTTTTTTTTTTTAAATATTCATTTTTAATATAATTGAACATTTAAAAGTTCGATCACTAAAGTTCGAACTTTTAAGCATTCGAATATATAATATAGACCCAGTTGAGAATGTTATGAAGTCTAAAGATATACTTGCCTTTTATTTTGGTTTAAGTTTTTGTAACTTGCTGTTTGTACTTAGAGATTACTTTCGTTGTTATTATATTGATTTGAATTAAAGGAGATGCAGGTAGTTTTCTGAATGGCAACATAAGCTTTGTTTGGATGGCTTGAGCAATTAAATTAATATTTTACAATAATATACCAGTTAGAGGAAAATTTGTGATATGATGCATGAATGTAGCAATAATAAATACAAAGTTGTGATTTTTTTCACTGTTAAGTGGATGATATGACTTATGTTATAGCTACTGAGTACTGATGTATGTTAATAGAAACTTAAGAACATGTAAACTCCTTCTTCCCCCATGGTCAACCCTCCACACCTACTTCAGCACACTGACCCTCATCTCTTCCATTATGCCTTCCATGCCTCTCTCCACCCTACACTTACTGCAGCCAAGGGATGTGTGCTGACTTCAAATCAAGAGGGCCTGCAAGGAGCAACTCAATGTGTGAGACTAATGAATGGGGCACTAAATATTAGGGCAAGGCCAGCTCTGAGCACAGCTACATTTTTTAATCATTCAGATGTACTCTTTTTCTTCTGAATACATGCCAGAGCATGAGAAAAAGTGTTCATTTCGGCCATGTGAAGGGGATGAGTACCCCCAAACCTAACAGCTCTAAACACAGTACTGCTTATCCATGGTTGAACAAAACTACTCATTCAAGTAAGTCTACATAGTTATGTAGTTTCATTTATGTCTGTTTTTCACTCAGTGAAACTTGTAAAAATTACAGGAAACAGAGGAGCTGGTTAACACAGCAAATAAAACAGCAGGCTTTAAGACTGTTTGAAACTAATGTTGACCCTGTGGAGTGCTGGCAGTAAATCCCTTGGAAATACTTCCAAACCAAGTTCACAGATTGGTTCATACAATCAGAAAATTGAATTTTTCAGAAGGACCAAGTGTGAGTTACTGATACGTCTTTTATGAACTGGTGGTGGTGAGGTGAACACAGTCTTCGACTTGTGGCAGAGACCATAGATCTGCTGGTTACAGACTCCTGCCTGAAGGACAGGGTGGCAGCACAAGGTGTTCACTGAAGTCGCTGCATGTTAGCAAATATAAGTTAAAGGAAAAAATGCTTCACTCGTTATTACAGCCCACTGACTTTCTATATATTATGTTCTGCTATGATCATGCACTACTGGAGCACCTTACACTAACTACGGCAGTAGGGATGGATACTGTGATACACAGTAAGTCAGAAACGCCTCCTCTTTTGTAGGGAAACAAATACACAACATTCAGTGATAACATAATGTGCTTAACAGGAAGCTACAGGCTGAAATCTACATCCATTTGTAAGTCTTTTTTATGTCAACGGTACAATCCAGTTACAACCTATGGATGAAAATGAAAATAAAATGCATAACTGTTTAGGAGCATTGTATAACAAACTAGTGTAATATTGTTGTGATGTATAATAGCTACAGCCAATAAATTTCATATCATGTCATAAAATAGTACTTTGTGGCCAGCTTACCAAACTAGTTGCAAAATAAACTATATGACTAGTATACATGAACCACAGAAGTGGCTGAATAGCAGGGATCTGTATATGTGTGCTCTGCAGGGGTGGCAACATTGTGGCATGTGTGGTAAAAGTGCCAGCACAGAAGGGGATATTGCAGTAAGTCAGCTGGGTTTTTAAATTTACAAGATACAGTACAAGATAAAAACTGAAGCTGGTATGCACTTTATCCAGTGCCATAACTAGGGTGGGATGAAGACTTATCTGCACCACGTGCAAGCTGTTAGGTGGCTTGATTTGCAGATGTGATGTTGCGCAGTGCAGTACTGGCTTCACAAATGAATGCTGATACTGCATTTGTGGTGCTGACTGAAGTGTTGAAGTACTCAGTATGCAGTGATTTAAATATTGTAAATTTGTAAATTGTTTACTGCAGAGGAGCTCTGCTTTTCTTTTTTTTTTTTTTTTTTTGTAGGGATGGGTTTCAGTTAGAGGAGCTGCACCAGCTGTTAGATGATGTAGCTATGGTTCTTGACTTTACTCCATCACTATCTGTAATATCTACAGTATTGGTGATTGTCAGTGTGTCTGAGCGTTTTGTAGTCCTTTTTTTCCAGAAATGGATTTTTTTGATAGATGCCATAATGGTCAGTGAAGTAGCTGATGGAACTGTTACAGCAGGGCTCAGAGAATGTCATCACAGTTTTGTGGAATCTTCTGGTAGATTAAGACTTGCTCAGACTACCAATTTGTTATTTTTTCTCATTTTAGATGACTAGGATATTCCAGCTTGTTTTCCATTGCTCTTTCATGCATACATCCTGCTTTTCTAAAAAGAATGCATACATTCTGATTTTTGCTTCAGCAACTCTCAGAATTGGCAGGGTCTAAAATTGGCCTGTCCAGATTACTGCAGCACACTGGTTAGCAGAATAAAACAAATAAGTAAATGAAAAATTACACAGAAAAAAAATGCAACACATGCAGACATAAGGACCTTTGAAAACAAATTCCAAATGAGAGCTTAGAGGTAGTTGCATAAATCATGGATGGCTGGACATCAGAAGTCAGAGTGAAGAGAGAACAGGCATCAGAAATATGTGCAGCAGCTGGCCAGGTTGTCCAAAGCAACAAAATCAGATGTTAAATTGGAAAAAATGGAGGCATTACATAAGACAGCTATCGGTACACAGGAGCTATTAACAGAAGAGCAGGAAGATAAATACAGAAGTAGAGATACAATGGTCTATAAGTAGGATAAGTGGGCATACAAAATAAGACACAAGCACTAATGCTGAAGGAGATAACTAATGTAAGAACAAAGTGAAATGAATAAGAATCTTCAAATCAAAGTAAATTTATGTGGCTTTATTAGTGTATTTTAGGAGTAGCACAAAATAACTGAGTATTTTGGCAGGGAGGGAGAGGAAAAAGATCAAGGTAAGTACATTCGAACAGCAACATAAAAAACTCAAAAAATAAGTATAAAACTGGCTAAGCAGGAAAAGGGGACTATAAACACAGTCTGTGATTTAAAAAAAAGTTATGATAAAGGGCAGAGTAGGGGGCAATAAGCCAAACTTGTTCAAAAGTTGCCAAAGGCTTTTTTGTCTCGGAGCAAGATTTTTGCTTTAGGTGCAAAAGGTCCTGGATTTCAGTCTCAGACAAGCTCAATGTTTTAAGGATTGGGTGGTTGGCATAATGGTAAGGTGTGTACCTCACAAACACAAGGAGGATGCAGGTCATTTCCACTAATGGTGGCCAAGGAAGGGGTTGGAGGGAGCCCATTTTGTTGAGTGGGAGGGAAGCAGGCACAGATGGAAGGGGAAATCGGAGCTGACAATACTAATATGGAACATGGGGATCTGTAATCCAGTTGAAAGAGGGAGGATAACATGCAGGTGTCATAAGAACAAAGTTTATATAATAATGTTAGAAGAGACCAAACTCAGAATCAAAGACAAAAGAATAACTCATGATGAGGAAAATTTGGAGGGTGGCAGAAGATCATGTCAGAGGTGGTGGTGGTGGTGGGGAGAGCAGTATCCATTATGTTTACAACAGGTTTGTATATAGGCAAAGAGAAAATCAGGGAAAGTGATGAAGGAAAGTGGATTATACAGGAAGGAAAGAAACAGGGATGGAAATGGAAATAAGAAAAGTGCATGCATCCAACAGAGAGGAAAACATCCTATTTTAAAGAAAGGTGAAGGACCTAGACCATCTAGATGGCCAGCTGTAGTTCCTGTGGTACAGGGTTTGATTTTCTCAGCCCTTCTTTGCCCAATGTGTGTCTTCAAGCAAATCATTTAACTAGACTGGATATTTGTGTCAGTCCCCTGTATTGCAAGCCTAGTGACTACTTACGGAAGTAAATAAGGTAGTAGGTGAAAAGTTAATTAAACATTCACTAGAAGTTAGAGGAAAGAAAATGAATCCTTTCATCCAAGTTTATGAATCACATTTAACTCCTATAGTGATACCATGAACAGCCACTGCCATCAACAGAATTTACTACGCAAGTAGGAATGGAAGTAGATTGCCAGGTCTTTCTTTTGTATCACTCACACACTGCACTCACTAATCCAGCTAGAACATGACTTTGAAATAAGGGGGAAAACCAGAATAGCAAGAGAAAACACACACAAGCACAGGGAAAACATGAAGACCCCACACAGACCCCTCCTGAGAGCTGAACAAGCGAACATCTTAGTTTGAGTTGACAGTGCTACTCACTATCCCATTGTGCCAAACTTAAGAGAATGAATAGGATCAACCAAGAACAGGCAGCTCCAACCTTTGGACCATTCAGTTAGCAAAATACCACTTTCTGCCAACCTTAAAACACCTATACAACTTATGTGCCACCCGAAAATGCGATGCTCTCAATTTGGAAAATTGCCAGGGGCAAACCATTCCCAAAAGAAAATGTACTTGAGCCAGTGAATTTTGACCTATCTCAGTCCTGTCTAACCAAGGAAAAATCTTAAAAACTAATCTGCAGCCAGTAAACCCCATAAAAACTTACAGAATCCTTTGCTTCCAATATCACTGGCTGTATTCTTGAAGAAATACTTTGGTCATACTATATACTTTGACAAACAACATCCTCCTTAGTAGAGATAATGGACTACTAATCAGCATAAGCTTTAACAAAAGCTTGTGATACTGTTAATCACTCTCTCTCCTACTACACTGCCTAACTCCTACCAGCATCAACTCCAATGCAGACCAATGGTTTAAAGCTTTTTCTGTCTTGTAGACATTTCAAGCTATACATTAAATCCACATCCTTTCCTCAAGTTCACATTTCCAAATGTATCCCTCAAGGCTCAATATTTTCTACTGTTCTCTTATCTCTTTTTGTCAACAACTTCCATTGGAACACATGGCCATCTCCCAGTTCTGTTGTATACAAATGTCATGGTCATTCACATATCTGGACCGTCATCTGCATCATAAAATAGCTTGAACTTGACCTCACCTTTCTAAGTAATTAGCAACAAGATATAACCTAATATTCAACATAAAAACTGTTCTTCGTAGCTCTAGAAAAATGTCTCCAAATTCTACATCCCCCAGTCTATCTCCTGCCACCAAAATCAACTGCTAGAAGCACTCCAGTACTACATCATCATCAAACCCCTTTTTCCCATTTTATGAATGGGGTTGGGGTGTTGCATCAACTGTCATTATGTCTCACAATTCAGTGCCATTCTCCTATCTGTTTTGATAATCATGCCTGAGTGTTGCATACCTTCTCTCACACAGTCCATCCATCACTTTGCTGGATGCCCTAATTTCCTCTTACCTGCTTCCCGTCTGTCCCAAAATTTCCTTACCGGATTGTCTTCTGCTTTGGTGCACATGTGCCTGAAACATCACAGTTTGTTCTCTTTGTTCTTCTATGTAATTGGAGCTACTTGAGCTTCTGCTCTGATGACATCATTACTTCTTCTTCTTTGCTACAGTGTGCATCCTACCACCCATCTCAAGCACTTCTTCTCAATCATCTTAAGGTTCCTGAACTACACTGCCTGCACTACCCAGGTTCTGTACCATACAGTAATAATGGTTGCACCACTGTTTTGTAGAAATTACTTTTCATCTTCTTTGGCATTCTTCTGTAATATACTACACCTGGCACTCTATGCCAATTGGCAGCAGACTCTCTGATTTTAGTTTTGACCTCATCATTCAGACTTCCCTTCTTTTCAACCACCTCTCTCAGACTTGAAGGTGTTAACCTGCTCCATTATTTTCTTTTCTATCTCAGTTTTCAGCTTCTTCTGATTTCCCCCATTTGCTGCCATTACAACTTATGTGTAGTCAGCTTTACCCCATGTGCCTTAAGTTTTGCATTCCATCTGATTCTAACTTTGACCTTCTCATTCATACTTCCCTTCTCTTCAACCCCCGCGATACTAGGAGCTGTTATCCTGTTTCAGTATTTTCCCTTATATCTCAATTCTCAGCTTTTTCTTCTTCTGATTCCTTCCATTTGCTGCCATTACAGTTCTCCTGTTTGTTCTCAGTTTCATCTTGTGTGTTTTTTAATTCCATTCCTCTATCCTTTGCTGAAGTTCTTGTTCAGAGTCTGCCTGAAATGCCACATTTTCTGCATACAGTAACTCTGTTGATCTGTCCTCTCCATCCTGTTTGCTAATGTAGTCCATCACCAGTATGAACAGACGCATCCACTCTCAGTTTTTCTGGTACAGTGAACCACCGCAGGACTGCCCAAATCAGCTTTTTTAGGACCTTGTCATATGCTTTATCAAAGCCTAGGAATACCCATTTGGGCTCTTTCCTTATCTTTAGTATCTTCTCAACTATCTGTCTCAGTGCACACATCGGGTTGATTGTACTGCATCCTGATCTGAATCCCAAATGCTCACCCCCCAACTTACTTTCAATTACTCTGTCTGTTCGTTTATCAGTTACCCCCTCCAGAACTTTCTAGTGTGATAAGAGTTTGATGCAGTGCTTACAGTTGTGAATGTCCCATTTGTTCTTGTTCACTGTCTCTAGTATTTTTATTCTCCAGTCATCTGGGATATGCCTTTCTCCCCATACTGCTATGAGAACCCTCAGGAGCCATTTCTCCCCATCTCATCCAACATCTTGATCATATCTGCTGTGACCTCATTTGAGACAGCTGCTGTCCCTGACTCCATTTTCCTTAGTGCTGTTCTTACTTTTTCTAGGGTGGGCTTCTCTTCTTCTTTCATTGTAGCATGTGTCATGGCAATACAGTTTCTGTGGGGCTTCCTGCATTCAGAAGATGCTGGAAGTACACCTTCCATCTGCCTTTGATGTCGGCTGGTGAGCAGGTTATTGCTGGCATCCCTTATGAAGGGTGTCTGATGACTATCATTTTTATCTGTCTGTCTACTGTTATCCAATACTACAGGTACCTTATAATCTCAATAGTCACTTCTATTAACTTACAATATCACATACAAGTTACTAAAGTTAAAGTTAATAAATTATTCTTCTGGTCTAGGAAATTTTCCCTCTTCTTCTTTCCAGCAGCTAGGGCAACACTATGGAAAAGAGTCAAATCCAAACAACTTTGCAGAAAACAAAATCAAGACCACGGGCTCAGACCCAAATCACTTTAATTCTCTAGCACCTCGGTAGAAGACCTTTAAGGAGTTAATATGGAAAAGAGACCTCCTCCTTCAGCTTAAATATGGTCTCCCACTCATTGTTTCTGCTTAACAAAATAAATGTACCCCAATACAAACCACATCTAACAACATTTGGTGGTTCCTTAACTTATCTACCTAAAAATAAATACCACTGCTTTAGTCTTGCAAAAGCCAAATGTCTGTCATTACCACAAAGAGTTTCCCTCTTCTGGGTACCCTGTTATACACAATGGTATTGGAAGGAAGCTTCCTCTGCTTTGCTCAGAGAATTCCATAAAGAGTTTTTCTTCCTTATAATCTAAAGTCTCTTTCTCATACTACACCCCATTAGCAAGCTCCACTATCCAACCTGAAATATACACAGTATGCTTTTTCAATACTATCTCACAACATTTGGGATACTATACATGAAGATATTAAATCATTATGAATGATCTTTCATTTACATAAATAGCTGAACCAATTCTAGCTCAACCAATTCAAATGTAAGTGCTTTAGAACTAGTGCTATCACTTAATATATTCTGTAAAACAGTTTAGCAACAGTCCCTGCAGCTGCTGCCAAGATAATGGACTTAGGCAGTTGCCACACATCGCAGCACACTGAAGATGCAACATAACTTCTTACACGTCTTTAAACACAAAAAACACCAACTCACACACACACCCTTCCAGTTCCACCAAAGCCATCCTCCTATAATACATGAGGTACTCCAGATAAGAGATACAATTCAAAGCATTTATTGCCCCTCCAACAAAGCTCATATTTATACACCTCCCCTTTCTGCCTCCTTCCTTTTCTACTTCTTAGTCATAACAATTCACACCCCTAAAACTCCTCACCCATACAACTTTCAACTTTCCCCCTCCCAACCCTTACTACAGCTGCACTTTCTCTTCTCACCTATTACACTCAGGAATCCTTTCAATACATACCTAGCCTTCTGGATGTTCATATCTCAGTGTAAAATAGCATGTCTTTATTAGTTTTCATATTCATTTAGAAGATTCATTATGTCATACAAAAGTGGCTGTGGTGGTGCAGCAGTTAGTATTGTCACCTCACAACAAAGATGTTTTCGGGTTCGATTCTCAGCTGGAGTACCTTCTGTGTGGAGTCTGCATGTCCTCCCTGTGGTTGAATGAGTTTTAAAGACATGCAGGTAGGTGCATGTGTGCCTTCTGTGAAGGTAGAGCACTGGGCAGGCAACTCAACACCATAAAAAACCCACTGCCAATCAATATGTGGACCGGTGATCCGCTGTGGCAATCCCTAACTGGGAAAAGAAAAAGACATTGTTATTGTGCAGTACAAAAACTGTAACAGACATTCTAACAAAAAAATCAGGTGGAAGTGTTATGATAGGGATTAGAGATAGTTATGAGACCTGTGACTATTACATGTTCAGTGATTACACCAATACTGTAGACTGTGTAACTGTGACAATAAAGACAACCCTCAAACATATAACAATTGTTGGCATGTATAGACCACCAAAGTCAAGTGTTGATGACCTAGAAGAATTCATACATTTCTTGCATGAAACACAGGAGAGAAGAATAATATTAGATGGGGACTTAAATTTACCATAAACAGATTGGAATAATATTGAATCAACACTAGTAGGGAAATTATTCACAATATCTGTTAAGGAACAACAATTGCCTCAGATTGTAAAAAAAAAAAAAAAACTACCAGGGAAGGAAACATACTAGACATTGTTTGTGTTCCTAAAGAAATTACTGTTACTTCAAGTCAAGTTTTACCGCTGTTGATGTGACGTGATCATGGGGTTATAAAGGTTAATTTGTTGCTAGATAGATAATTCTGCCAAACTCAAATCTAAACCAATGCACAGAAGATTAATTACAGATTATATGGAAGCAAAACTAACTGGAATGATGTGTTCAGTGGAAAAACTGCAGATGGAATATTTTTGAAAGAGAAATAGTTTGATTGCAAAAAATAAAAAAAAACGTGTAACCTCAGGATCTAGGCATACAATGTCAGGGGGATATATATTCACAAGAACAAGATACCTGATTAAGGTGAGAGACAAAAAATATAACAGATAGAAGAGAGGTTGAACTACAACACTGAAAATGGAAATAAACAAGCTGGACAAACAAATTAAGCATAGTGTGAGACAAGATCAAGAAAATGTTACTTATATAAAGATATTGAGCATACTTGGAAACCTTTTTATAGGTACATAAGATGTAGAAGGAGTAAAGACATACAAATTGTTAGACTATGTGTAGATTTTAAAATGTATTTTCAGACACAACAGATTATAGATATATTTACAAAATCTTATGCAGAACAGTTTGGCTCCACAAAGGGGGTTTATAAGTTGTCCTATTAACATTCAGGCACCCTCAGATACTGAAATCAAATTGGATTATATTGAAAAAGAACTATGCAAACTGGATCCAAACAAAACACAGAGAGGAGGTGGAATTAGTAATAATGACCTGAGAACACTTTAGTAAGAACTTACATTACAATTATATCTATTATTTACTAGGTCATATATATATGGGGAGGATTCCTCAAGATTGGATATGTGCTTGTTAAACCTGTCTTTAAGGGAAAAGGGGAGTAGGACAAACCCAGAGTCATATAGTACAAACCATTAAGTCTTCTTTCATGTTATGGAAACATATTGGAGAAGTTAATATTGGATAAGTTGAAATGGATAGGTTGGGACTTTAAACCCTATATCAGCATGCACATGTTGAAAATAGATCTATTACCACTTGTGACATGATGTTCTACAACAATATAATAACAGCTATGAATGAAAAATTGTGCTGCGATGTAAATTATATAGATTTAGCTTCAGCATTTCACAGGGTCATACACAAAACACTGATCCATAAATTAGAATAACTAGGTATCAAAATACTCTTGATAAGGACAGCTCATGGCATACAAATAGGACATGACAAGTATCATACAGAAATTGAACAGGTGAAATTCTCGGTTACAGTAAGGGGTGTACCACAAGGACAGGGCTCCTAGGCCCTTACTTGTTTAGATTGTATCTTTCTGACCTAACTTTTTAATCTGCGGTGTTTTACAGTCTATATGCAGATGGCCTGAAACTGGGTAAACTGATTACATGTGTTACAGATAAGGCATGTCTGCAAAAGAACTAGACAAAATTGTTGATTTGGGCACAGGAGAATGATATATTAATAAATACATCAAAAACTAATCATATGAGATTTGGGAGGCATAAACTAAAGAATGAGTATTTAATACAGCACACAGTGATTGACATTGTAGAGTTATTTAATGACCTGGGTATATGGGTAGATCCAGCTATGAGTTTTTCTTATCATATTGACCAATTAGTAATAAAAAAATTACCACAAAGCTATACTCCAAGAACCAATAAAACACTATAATAGAAACTTTAAAAAAACATTGTTAAGCACTTTCGTCTAGTCATTAGACCTCTTCAGAACCATGAAAGAAAACATGTAGTATGAAAGTTAAAAAATGAATGAACTTGATAGACACACAATATAAACCAATCAGCTGTTGAATTACCCAAAGTCCGCAAATTGTTTAAAGTGCAACATACTAGATAAATGTCCTTGCTGCAACAATACATGCCAAAAATATATATATCAAAAATAACTTGTAAAAAAAAAAAAAAAAACATTAAAAAGAAATTCAGTCCTGTTCACAGCCTACTATCTCTTCTTACTTCACTAGTAACAGAGTTAATCTCATTAAGGCCAGATGGATTGGCAGCATCCAATCTGAATGGCCAAACATTTCATGATGTAAAAGTTTGTTCTGCTAATCCTCTGGAAATGCAGTTGCTTTAACGTCTTCAAGCACAAGAAACTTAAAATTTAGTAAATCCCTTACAAACACACAAATGTCTGGCTAGTGCTCTTTTATTATTGTTACGCTAATATAACATTAATGTAACATATTGTACAAATACAGTATATCACCTATCTAGATGCTGAGATTATGAAGCGATCACAAGGAACTCTTGAGACACAGGTTTACAGAAAACCTACTTTCTTTAACACGTTTCTTTTATATACAAGCTGCCACCCCTTTCATCAAAAGAAAGGGGTAGTGAAAAGTCAATTTATTAGAATTTCTCATTTGACTTCTGGAAGATAATAATTGTTTAAAACATTTTGCCACTCTTAAAAGGATGTTTTTGGACCGAAGTTATCTTGTATTGCTTACTGACATGGTGTATGAGCAATTTTGGGCAGAAAGGAATAACAGATTTGCACCCATTATAAGGTATAAGCAACACTTCCACAAGAAAACTATTAAAGTACACCACTGGAACAGTTGTGGGAATCCAAAGGTTAAAAAAAATCACAACAAAAAGGTCGATTCAAAAAAAAAAAACAGGATGAAACGATAAGCTAAAATAGAACCACAGATTTATTAAATATTCCTTGAAGCGCTTTTCGTCTGCTTTATTGCATTATAAGGTATGGCCTTAAACAAGAAAACATTGTCAGTATTAGAGATGAAACAGTTGACTTTTTGGGTCATACCAATATGGTTTTACATTATTCACTAGACATGAAGGAGATGCAAAATATTTTACATAAAATGAGGAAATTAAGGCATGTTTTGCAAGATCCCCTTCTTTTACTTATAAAAAGAAGTCTAACATTAAGGGTCTTCTTGAAAAAACAGCTATTAACTTTCGTAATGGATCTGTGAGAACTATGAAATGAGGTCAGTGCCACCAGTGCCCTTATATTGACACCTGCTATGAGAGTGCACTGAAAGATAAATTGAAGGTTTTTAAATTTTCTGGAAAATTTAGTTGTTTGTCAGAAAAGGATATTTTTCCAGCTAGTTTTACTTCATGTCCTGCTTTTTATATCGTCAAGACTAAAAACGCTTAAAACAAAAAGATTTACCAGGACATTTACAGCCTGCAGCATAACAATAACAAAAGAGCACTAGCCAGACATTTGTGTGTTTGTATGGGATTTAGTAAATTTAATTTTCTTGTGCATGAACAGGTTGAAGCAACTGCATTTGCAGGGAATTGGCAGAACAAACTTTTACATTGTGAAATGGTTTGGCAATTCAGATCTTAATGAGAATATCTCTATTACTAGCAAACTAAGAAGAAGAGCTAGTAGACTGTGAACATTATTGAATTTATTTTTAATGTTTTTTTTATATATTTTTTGACATATTGTATCAGCAAGAACATTTATCTAATTTGTTGGACTTTAATCAATTTTGCAGACTTTGGGTAACTCAGCAGCTGATTGGTTTATATTGGGGGAGTATCAAGGTCATTCATTTTTTTTAATGTTTGTGCTACAGGTTTTCATTCATGGTTCTGAAGAGGAGAAATGAATAAATGAAGGCACTTAACCATGTTTTTACCATGTTTATTAAAGTGTTTTTGATTCTTGGAGTACGGCTTTGTGGTCAGGTTTTGCTATTAGTTTTGAATTTCTGTATCATTTCCTGAACTCACTCTTTTTGGTTTTAATATCAACCAATTGGTTAATGATAGCTATAGAACTATAAGTTGTATAAAAAGATTTATAAAGTCTAGAAAACCAGAAATGTTCAAGTCATTGTTTGTTAGTTACATTAGACCCACACTTGAGTATGTAATAACAATATGGAAACCTTATAAGAGTTATCAGCTGCATCATTGTACACAGGTTCATGTAAATAGCAACATGTCTATGCTATGTTGCCTATCTAGATAGTCTTTATGCAATATAATGTAATCCTAACATAGATATTGACTTGTTCCACTCTAGACTTACTTATATAGTTAATCTTGTGTTACTTATTCAAGTCTATCAAGTCTATCTCTTTTCTGTGTAATTTGCAATTTTATGTTGTATACTCATTCCATGTAATTGCCAATTTTCAAATTGTACAGCCTTGTACTTATGTAATTTCTGATGGTGTAATCTTGAATTTATGTAATTTTTGAGATATTTTGGAGCTTCTCTCCTCGGGTCTCCACTGAAACAGGCCCTTTGGCACAGTTGGACTAACCCATTTAAGAAATGACAAATAAATAAATATGAAAACAAGTATGAGTAAACTGGAAAGAGTACAGCATACATGTGGAAGTATAAAACCTAACTCCTTTTCATCTAATGGGGAGATGTGACTTAAGTACATCAAATGATTTATTATTAAAAGATAGAATGGCATCAGATAGGGGCATTGTTTTAAGATGTGTCCTGTTGATTGCTAATAGGGTTGTTATTTCCTGAATTTAGATAGGCAAGAAGATTCAATATAGAGGTTTTTTTTTATAAGTTGTTGTGTACCTTCTGATAGCAAAGGTAGGTGATCACAAATAGTGTCTCACAGAGTATCTGTCAAACAGAATTTTTTTCCTAAGATAGGATGTTAAAATCAAATTGAGTATAGACTGTTTATTGTTGGGTTTATTATGTCTAGCGGGATTGACAATGAGCTGGAAGAAACCAAATAGATTGAGAGGAATAGGTGGGTATCTGAGTTGAATAAGAGCCATACTAAATTTAGGTCACCTAGGATGAATGTTTTTAGTGAATGATTTTAGTGAAAGTCCATGCAAGTAGTGTTTCCAGTGTGGTGATGTTGCCACTGGGGAATATATACAACAACTGCTGTACAATCTTTTTTGTTTATTGAGTCAAAGAAGGAAGATGAACAGTCCAGCATTTTTGAATTGTGGGACATCATGAACGTAAAGTGAGATGCCTAGTTGGTTAGAGTACAGTTAACCAATACCTCCACCTTTTTTATTTTTGCAGTCTTATCTAAGTATATTAAAGCCAGGGGGAAGTTATCTCCTTGCCTTTACTTTCAGGTTTTAACCAGGTTTCCAAGATGGCTAGGATATCAGGGTATTGTGTGCCTATTCAGGTATGTAGGCTAACAATTTTGTTATAGACATGTCTGATGTGGATATGATAAAATTTTAATTCTGTGACAATATAAAATATTGTGTCTGACAACTGGAAATTTGTGTTTGGAAATCAGGATTTAGTTAGATGTATAGGAAATCATCCATGTTTTGTTTATTATTTAATTATTTATATTTGTTTACCGGGGTGGTGCAGTGATCTCAACAGACCATTTGCACATAGAGCCTGAGTGAATAGGGTCACATAAGAAATGAACAAAACATATTTACATGGATATGCTAAAAAACATATACATAGTTACAGTTGCAAGAATATGTTACAACATTTAGTTCAAGAGGCTGTTTAAATTAATTTGAGATATATTTTTGAATTTCATGTTTCCATAGATGTTACTAAACTTCAAACCAAAAATAAAAATATGAAAAGTCAAGTGGAAAATGATGATGCTAAGCAAATGTCTTAAACTTTTAGCACTTCTCTTATAACAAATAAACACTTATTCAGAACTAAATACAATGAAGTACATCCACAATTATATAATGAACTGACAATCATGATCAATGACATCTGAAAGAAAAATAAATAAAAAGCATAAATAAAATAAAATGAAATACAAAATTCATCTTAATTATTTCCTCAAAGTACTTTTCATGCGCATTAGGTCAATAAGTCCTGGAAATAGATTTGCATTCAGTTTCAGCTTTCAGATTAATTCTTTGTATTCTAAAATGGATTTTGAAATATCCTCTCTTAAAGAAATAGACATATAACCACAAATTTTGAAACAAATGCAGTACATACTGTGTTTAAAAAGAGCATTATTGTCATCTCTGGTCTTAAAAAATAAAGGTGTTCATATAGTCCACGTTGCAATTTCATGTTTGTTTTCCAATATATAAAAAAGAACCACAGCAGTCACAAATAGTAATATGCATAACTCACCAACTCTTTCATGTAAAATGAGAAGGCACATTAAGAGTTTACTTTTAATGGGGTAAGGCAATGTATGGACCCTTCAAAATATAGCATTAAATATAACTTTAACATTCAAACACCCCTATGCTTTTGAGGTATGGTATAATGGTAAAAGTAGTTACTGACAATGGTACTCAGTTTGTGTCCACTATATTCCAGCAATTCATGGCAAATTACTGTTTCACTCATACTATTCTAGGTCTTCTCTATCCATAATCCAGTGGTGAGTTGGCTGGCCAGCTCAAACAGTAACAAAGATATTAAGGCAAAATTAACTGTATAAATCTCTAATAGTATATCAACGTATTCCACATACTGCCACTAGAGAAAATCCTTCATAGCAAATGCTTGGAAGGCTATATGAACTGATGTGCCAGTGTTGTAGTCAAAACTTATATCAACAGTAATACTGTACCATACAGTTAAGATCAATGATCAAAATGCTAAAGCTTCATATAAACATATTATGACCAAGGTCATTCTGCATAACCAATACATGTTCTACAACCCAGTCAAGCATGCCACTTAAATTTATTAATTTATAACTTGCAGAAAACCAACATTTAATACAACAGATGACACAGTTAGTCAATTCCTGATGAGTGGCATCTTGAGTGCAGTGTTCCAGTAAACCAATCAATTCAAACTGAGCTGAGAATAACCAGATCAATGTATGGAAATCTGTTTATGTACCTATGACTAATGTACTGTACTTCAATTGAATATCCATGACAAGGGTATTCATTATAGCAAAGGTAGTGCTGTTCAATATCTGCAACAATCTTTGGCACTGTGTGGAGTAGCCTGATATGTCATTAGAGATTTATGCAGTCCATTTTACCTTAATATCTGATCTAGTAGACACTGTTTTACCTAATGACTAAATATTTTGATGCATGGAATAACAATGTGTCTCAAACTTCTCTTTTTGCAGGTTCCCCAAGTGGTTCCTGATAGATTTCAGATGGTCTACAAGTGTCACATTGCAGGAGCCCTGTATGTGTTACACAACATTATCAATAGTAAATGCAGACACTGGACAATTCAAGTAAATGTAACAGTACTTCTTGTAATTTTTTATTTTGGTTTATTTATTTAAATTTGTTAATTTATTATTTTTTAATTTACATTTGTTAAATATATGCATATTATTACATTTTGCATACTCAGTGTTTTTTTCTTTTGCAAGCATAGTCTAGAATGTTGACTGTATGGTACAAAAATGTATCTGCATATTATTCTTATTTTAGGAGAAGCATAAGGCTTCCTTGTAAAGGGGAAGATGTAGTGTTATGTAAACTGAAACTGTTAAAATACATGTATATGTTGGACATATGTGTATAATGACAGACCCCTTTTAACATAGATGGATGGTGTTGCCGTTTTAAGAACAAGTCTGTACCATAATGAATCACAGTACTGAGCAGATGGGCTGTTGCGTGTGAGATGCTGAACTGTTAACATTTGTCTATGATGTGTTGCCATGTTGCTTGTAATAAAGGTTTCTGTTTACTGAAACGTAAGCTCACGTCTGACATTTCTGAGATGATCTGCACTAGAAGCAGTCTACATTTAATAGCACCACCTGGTACTTAGAGATAAAGAAGGAAAAAGACTGAATGTAGACCTATCAGTAGAGGAGGAGGAGGTATATAAAGCAATAAAGTACCTAAAGGGAGGAAAGCTGGAGGCATCACATAGAATTCCAGAAGCATTCTACAAGATGGTAAGAGAAGAGATAAATGCTAGCATGAGTGTTCAGCACAAGAGATTTCCCAATTTAGAAGAGTTAAGAGAAAAAATGTTGCCAAACAAAGACATAGAAAAGTGGACTCAGGAGGATAAAGAGAATAACTTTAATAACAAACATAGATGTTAAGGGGCTGGTAAAAATACAAGTATCAAGGACTGAAAAACCTATGCCCAGATTAATACAAATATTAGAATCTCAGAAGAAACTTAGTGGGTGGTTATGACGTTTTTGGAAAGATGCAGAGTTGGACAACTAGACAAGGCAGGGATTATACTATTCAACATAAAAATCTTTCAATGTATTTGAATAGGACTTTCTACAGAAGCTCCAAGTATGGGCAAAAATAAAAGTAAAAAGGACTGAAAAACTTATGCCCGCACTATTCCAAATACTAAAACCTCAGAAGAAACCTGGGTGGATGTCATGAGGTTTCTGGAAAGATATGAAGTTGAACAACCAGACAAGGCAGGGATTATACTATTCAGCAAAATAAATCCTTCATTTTTATTTGAATGGCACTTTCTATGGAAGCTTCCAGTAGGGTTAATGATAGGACGTATTTTTAAAAGATAAGTAAAGATACTATATAACAAAGTCAACACAAAAACTCAGTTAAATGTTGTTTCATAACAGAGGTACAAATAATAATAAGAGTAATGAGTAAGGGGTGTCTGCTTTCCACATTTTTGTTCATATTGGTTATGAAGATCCTCATATCAAGGATAAGGGAAAAATGGATCAGTTTACAGAAAATAGAAGGGTAAGCATTTTTCTTTTCACATATGACTGTATCATTCTAGCTGAGGACAAAGAATGATTTGGAATAAAAGTAGCAAAATACATTTAAACAGATTAAGTTAGGCTAGAATATCACATAAAGAAGCTAGGATAGGCCAGCAAGGGAGTGAACAATGGGGGGGGGGGGGCACAGTAAAAAAACATGAATCACTTTAATATAACAAAACAAAACAACCACATTGTAGCTCTCCATTTTGTTTTGAAATAAATAAAATAAGTTTTAGGTTTTCTATAACAGTCCATGTACCTAATTATAAAATGAGGTTAGAAACAGAAGATGGAACTTGATCAAAAAGAGTACTGTTGGCAGATCAGGTTAAATGCTTGTAGTTCTCCTGGAATGAATGAAAAGGAGAGCTATAAAGTGGCTTTGAAGAGGAAGGGATTAAGTCATTAAGTCTGGGAAGTGTCATGTGATGTTAAACTATTTAAATGACTTTTTTTTAAGATTTTAGACAGCTTGGTCTGAAGAAGTTCCTTATAAGGAACAAAAGTACTTACCAGTTGTACGGTGTGGTTGTTTTGTTTTGTTATATTAAAGTATTTAATGTTATTAAATTGCTGTTTTTTTATTTCTATTTATTTGTGTTTTCAGTTTGTTTAGTTCATTAAGCTTTTAGAAGACACAGTAAATAGAAGTTATGTACTTACAATAACGTTCCATGTGAGTTGTTTATCTCGCTTATATTCTCACTGATGGGTTCGGAGCCGATCCTTGGCTCCGACACGGCCGATAGCAAGCTCAAGGTTTGCCAGTAGCTCGAGACCAAGCCCCTTATCCCACAATGCACTGCTGGAATTACCTCAGATCTTGTTTGCAGCAAATAACAGTATATACATATATATACATATATACAACATATACATACCCTCTTATATATACATACAAAGAACACCTCCCAAAGGGGAAGAAGAAATATTGAATAACCAGGATGGCACTAGCCTCTAAGTCAACAGTCAGCCAGGAGAGGGAAGGAGGGAGGGACGTGAGAATAAAGGCGAGATAAACAACTCACATGGAACGTTATGGTAAGTACATAACTTCTATATGTGAAGTTGTTAAATCTCGCCGTTTATTCTCATTGATGGGTAGCGTCCCTAGCACCCTCAACCTTGGGTGGCTCATGGGAGTATGCTCTTCAGCACCGTAGAACAAAAGGAAGACCTGTCCCTTGAAGCCCTATCTACTTTGTAATGTGTGATAAAGGTATGAGGCTTAGAACAAGTGGCTGCAGCGCAAATATTGTCAAGGGGCAATTTAGCTTGAAAGGCAGAAGAGGTAGAGACAGCTCTGGTAGAATGAGCTTTTGGTTTGTGCATTAAAGGCATGCTCATATTCTCATAAACAAAGGATATACAATCAGATAACCATTCAGATAAAGTTGTTTTAGCCACTGGATTGCCTTTTCTTGCTTTTAAGAAGGATACAAAAAGTTGGTCTGATTTCCTAATATCCTTAGTTCTGTCAAGATAAAATCTGAGTTGTCTGTGAACATCAAGTTTGTGCAGCATATATTCCAATTTGCTTGAGTGGTTGGGGAAAAGTCTGGCAGCTCAATGACCTGATTGCTATTTGACTCAGAACCGACTTTAGGTAAAAATGAGGGGTTTGTTCTGAGAGATACTCTATCAGGATGGAAGATCATGTAGGGTGATCTGATAGATAATGCTTGAAGTTCTGACACTCTGCGGGCAGACGTAATGGCCACAAGAAATATTGTTTTCCAAGATAAAAATTTTAAATCACAAGAAGATGCTGGTTCAAAAGGGGGAAGAATAATTTGAGACAGCATAAGGTTTAAATCCCAGGGGCAAAAGGGAATTTTGATCAGAGGTCTCATATAAAGAATGCCTTTAAGGAAGGTTTTAGATAATTTATGGCTCATAATATTTGAGCCACCAAGACCAAGGTGAAAATTTAAGATAGCAGCTAACTGAACTCGAACTGTAGCAGCTGCAGCCCCTTCCTTGAAAATCTTTGTTAGAAATTCTAAGATCGAAGATAGCGGAGGTCGGAAAGGGTCAATGTTCTGCGCGTTGGCCCAAATTGAGAACCTTTTCCATTTACTGCCATATAATTTCCTGGTAGATGGCTTGTGAGAAGACAAAAGAATCTGTCTTGTATCTTCTGAAACTGAATGAAGCCTGGCAATTAGGGGAAATGTATTAGCCAAGCAGTCAGTTTGAGGGACTGCAGAGAAGGATGAAGATCCCCTGACGGGTGAGTCAGAAGGTCCGGAACTGGGTCCAGGATCCATGGATCTTCCAACAGATGATGGTGGAGAAACGGAAACCAAATCTGTCGAGGCCAGTAGGGGGCTATGAGTATAACAGTCCTTCCCAGTGATTTTGCTTTCTGTAAAAATCTGGGTATTAATGGGAAGCGTGGAAATGCATAAAGGAGACTCGGGGGCCAATCGTGTAAAAGTGCATCTCTTGGGGGATGACCGGGAGATGGTTTTAGGGCAAAGTAGCTACTGCATTTTGAATTGATGTGTCTGGCAAAAAGGTTGCAGCAAGGCTGGCCCTATTTGCAGAAAATCAACTCCGCAACCTGTTGTTTGAGAGACCACTTGTGAGTGAGTAATATTGCCCTGCTTAGTTTGTCCGCTATCACGTTGGATTTCCCGGGGATGTGCGTTGCTAACAGAAAACGCTTGGACGACACAGCCCATTGCCAGACCCTGAGGGCTTCTCGACAAAGGGGGTAAGACTTGGTTCCACCCTGCTTGTTCACATACCAGACTACTGACATGTTGTTGGTCTGAATCGCAATAGTCCCTAGAGGGAGAGAGTCCTGAAAGTACTGCAACACCAGAAGTACCGCTCTCAACTCTAGAACATTGAAGTGCAGATATGATTCTTGATCTGTCCATGTGCCTTGGCAGTCTTTCCCTGAAAATGCCCCCCCTCCACCCTATCAGGGAAGCTTCCATGGTCACAGTGGCTACTGGGGGGGGGGGCAAAAGGTCTTCTCATTGTGACATGAAGAGACGTCAACCACCACCGAAGGTCTCTCCTGCAAGAATCCATGATAAGAATCATGTGGTGCATTGGTAGTTTCTGGTAAGACCACTGAGCGAAGAGGAGCCATTGAAGAATTCGCATATGCATCCTTGCGAGTGGTATAGCCAGGATTGCTGCTGCCATCAAACCTAGTACTTTCAATACCTCCGCTGCTGTAGCTTTGTTCTTCGACACCAGTGAGCTGACATTTTGACGGAGAAGAGAGACTTTTTCGAAAGGGAGACATAGAGTGGTAGCTGAGGTATCTCACTCTGCTCCTATAAAAATGGTATGCTGTTATGGCTATAAGGCAGACTTTTCGAAGTTGATTGTAATGCCTAATTGATGGCAGAGTGTCAGAGTGTATTGTTGCCTGGATCAATTGATGCCTGGTGGTAGTGATGAGGAGCCAATCATCTATGTATGGGAAACACCAGGATTCTAGATGCCTCAGGTGAGCCGTGACCACTGCCATGCATTTGGTGAACACTCTGGGGGCTGTAGTGAGACCAAAGGGCAGGGCTCGAAACTGGTAATGATTGGCTCTCAGCCAGAAGCGCAGATGATCTCTGGAGTGTCTGTTCATCTTTATGTGATAGTACGCGTCCTTGAGATCTATGGAGCACATCCAATCGCCTTTCCCTAAGAAGGGAAGAATGGACTGAAGCGTGACCATTCGGAACTTCTCTTTCTTTAGAACTGGTTGAGTCTGTTGAGGGCCAAGATAGGTCTCCAGTCCCCTGTTTTCTTTGGTACCAAAAAGAATCTTGAGTAAGTTCCGAATCTGACTTGGTCTGCTGGGACTTGTTGGAAGACTCTTTTTTTCTAGCAATCTGCGGACCTCTATGATTGCTTGTTCCCTGAGATTGGGTGGAACATCTGGGATTTTCTTTATAGGAATAGGAGGGGTGAAGAACAGTATGAAATATCCTCTGGAAATGATGCTTTGTACCCAAGTATCTGATGTTATATTTAGCCAGGCTTCTGGGTACAAAGACAAGTGACCTCCGACTGCCTCCAGAGCCGAACAGTCGGGCCCCCTTTCAGGGCCGCTGGTAGGACTGACCGGAGAACTGACCCCTGTCACCCTGTTGCTGTGGACCCCCTCTGCCACGGGGGAGGCATCTTCTGTTATAACCCCTCCTCTGCCTCTAGAGGGGGTTTCTCCACGTGTGTCCTGAAAGGCTGCCTGAGTTTTTCGGATCCACATTTTCCCCCCCAGGGCCCTTGGGGTAGGGCCGAGTGGGGGTGGAAAAACGGACCCCAATGGCAGATAAGGTCTTGCCTTCCTGCTCACACCTGGTTAAAGTTTATTTTACTTTGGGCCCAAACAGTGATGAGCCATCGAATGGTGTATTAATAAAGGAAGACTTAAAGGGTTCCGCAAAGGAACAGGGATACATCCAGGCTTGTCTTCAAAGAGCAATGCCCGAACTAGCGGCTCTACTCGAACCATCAGCTGCATATGATATGAGACACATGGACAAGTTCACTACTGAGTTTAGGGTAGCGAGCTAGGCGTTGACTTTGTCGGCCACTCCTGTGGTTACTGTACCCTGGAGAGTATCTCCTAGCTCTTTCAGGAGATCTCTCTGTAGTCTTGTAAAATGGGTTAGGTAGTTCAGTGATCGCAGAGAAAAAGTTGCTGAACTAAACATGCGCTTCCCATATCTATCCATAACCCTAGAATCTCTGTTAGGGGGATGGATAGAAGAGGATGTCTCAGATACTTCCTTTTTGGTGGCTGCAGCTACCACCATGGCATCAACAGGCACTACTTTAGTCAAAAATGTTTTGTCAACTTCGGCAGATATGAATTTATTGGGTTTACGAGGGACAAGTTCCATGGCTTCCGGTGACTCCCACGCCTTACGAGAGATTAGTTCCATGAGCTCATCTTAAGGCGGAGACACCCAAGAAGTGGAAGATTGAGACCCAAAAGACTTCACGAGCATAGACTCATCCTCAGTAGGGGTCTTGGACTGCCAATCACCTCTCTGACTAAGGATCTCTAGTTTCTCTGCAAAGGAGATATCCTCAGAGGGGGATCGAGGGGACCCTTCTGACTCATCTAAGTCGTGTCAGATGTCAAAGACTCCTGTGGGGAGTCTATGTGCCTCCTCTTGCACAGTCTCTTCCTGGGCATCTCCTCAGTGGGGGGATCTGGGGAGGTCTCAGAAGAGCAGGGGATGCCCTGTGGGGCTACTTGAGTCTCAGGGTCTCTACGCTTAGAGGGATCATTAGATGAAGAAGCAGACACAAGAGCTTGAGGGGAGAGGGAAAGCTGAACCGATGCTGACGTTGTCTTTGGAGACAAAACCCTCCTCATAGCATTGAAGGCACCATGGCTCCGACGAGAAGGAGTGGATGGACCCGGGAGTACTGTCCAATCCTCCCACACCAAAACCCTAGGCTCCAAGCCCGAGGTAGGAGCCGAGCTCATCCAAGCCAAAGCCCCGAGAGGAAGAGTCGGCACTGACAAGTCGTGTGACTATCCTCCCTGGACCCGACAGGAGAGCATCAGCTCCTAGAGTCCTCGGTTGGTGCCGAGGACATCCGAGTAGATGGAGCCGATAACACCAGTGCGGGTATCGGCTCCAAGGGTTCGACCACCATTGGTTCAATTTCCTTCGGTTCTGAGAGTCCAGTACGGCTTGGAGGAGGAGTAGACAAGTCCGGTTCCATGGTCTTCGGTACCGATGAGCTGGTCAGGTCCGACAACAATTTGGCAAGTCCTGGTGTCTGTAAAAGCTTCTGCACTAGCCGATCCATGTCCAAATCTGAAAGGCTAACTGAAGACTTGGCTGAATGCACCGAAGGTGCTGAGTTGAGCAGAGGTGAAGAAGGAACTTCAGAGACCAGCTCCAATACTGAGAGCTGGCTCCAAATCAAAGATACACTCGATTCCAATTACTGTGGAACCGATGACCCTCCTTCTGAAATCTTAGCCTTTTTTGAGACCTTATCTGAAGACTTGGATTTTGAGGATTTGGATGATGTACTGGCACCCTCATGGCTACTCAAGACTTCCGAAAAAGATTGCTGTAGCAATCCCCTGTCTATAAGTTTCCTCCTTCTCTCCAAGAGAACTCTTGAAGAAATGAGTGGCAAATGCTACAGGTGTGTTGGAGGTGTTTAGCCCCCAGAGAGTAGACACATTGAATGTGTCTGTCAGTAACAGACATTTTCTGCCCACAATCTGGGCATTTTTTGAAACCTGATTTGAGATGGGGTTTCTCCCTATCATCTAACATAGTTAAGTGAAAAAAAGCAGTAAATTAGATACACAACAACTAAGCCCTAACCGGGCACTAACTATAACAGTATATATATATTTTGAACAAAAAAATATAGATACAAATATAGGCCTAAGAGGCCCACAGAAAAAAATCTGATGATAATAAAGATTAATAGTAGAGAAAAGGGTCTTAAGGCCCACACAAACTAAGAAGCCAACAAAGCCCTAAATTTTAAACTATTTCTACTATCTAGAGAGTAAATATAATAGTACTAACACACACTATATATATTAAACAAAAAAGAAAACTTTTTTATAGACTTGCTGTTTATTTGTTTCTAAAATGGTCCGAGCTAACTGGAACACCGAGATCTCTCTTGCTGCATCAAACTAGATCTGTGGTAATTCCAGCAGTGCATTGTGGGATAAGGGGCTTGGTCTCGAGCTACTGGCAAACCTTGAGCTTGCTATCGGCTGTGTAGGAGCCGAGGATCGGCTCCGAACCCATCAGTGAGAATAAACGGCGAGATTTAACAACTTCACAAGAAAAGTTAAACACAAATTAGAAAAAATATTTGGAAATACCAGTATGGAATAAAGTTGGTAAAATAAAGGAAGAATGTTACAGAATTCTAAAATAGAAAGTTGACAAGGACCTAAACAACTAGAACTTCTTTTTTTTTCGGCTTTTCCTGGTTAGGGGCTGCCACAGCGGATCACCTGTCCGCTCATGATTGGCAGTGGAATTTTAGAGTGTCGAGCTGCCAGCCTGGCACCCAACCTTCCACAGAAGGCACACCCATGCACGCACTCACACCTAGGGCCAATTTAGAGTGTCCAATCCACCTACAGCACATCTTTGAGATGTGGGAGGAAAGTGGAGCACCCAGAGGAAATTCACGAGACCATAGGGAGGACATGCAGATTCTGCACAGAAGGCACCCCAGCCGAGAATCGAACCGGAGAACCTCTTGCTGTGAGGTGGCAAGGCTAACTGCTGCACCCCCACAGCTGCCCACCTAAACAACTAGAACAACAAAGGTCAAATACTAACACGGAGAACTAATAGTATCAGTATGATGATGATCCCCATGGCTGGATATACACAAAGACACATACCAATGATGGAAAAAGATAACTGTGCAAGGAAGTTCCAATGAATATGCAGCAGGTTTATAGTGAAAAGGAAGCAATCCAGGTAGATGAGATGAGGATACATACTAGTAGTGATCTAGGGGATGGGGGGTACTCAGCTAAGAAAGCTACTCACTGGCCTATAATATCCACCAATGAATAAAACAGAAGGGCAAGTGCCCCACAAAGCACAGAAAAAGGGAAAGTAAATGAAGGAAGAACACTGAAACAGTAAGGAAAAGAAAAAGGTGTTGGAATGAGACATACTGCTGGGGAATGGAAAGGAGGGAACTCTTGCTCTACCATTTCTGTCATTTCTGACAATGCAGTCTATGTTTGTAGAAGACTGTATCCTCATTTGACCATTATGTCTCTGAAGTAGTTCAGAGTAGTTTCCCTCATTTAGCTAAACCACAGCCTGTGTGGTGAATTAACTGCAAAGCACACCCATATTTTCTAACACTACATCTTATTCTATTAGTAGCGCTTGCCTTTCTCATCACTGCAAACTGGACATTGTTTTAAATTTATATTCTCTGTTAATCAAAACATCTGTTTCACAAGCCACTGCCACTAGATTGCACAACTGATTAAAAGTATGCTGAAATGACATTTCAGGTGTGATTCTGAAAGACTTTTTCAGATAAATAAATAACACCCCCTCAAAATACACCAGAAGGTAGCAGCACTTGTCAAGACAACATATCATGTTCCTGGTATCTTAGCTATGACTGTAGTTAACTACAATGTTACATTCGTTACTCTAATAAATCTCGTTTTCTGCACAGGGGCATAACTCATGGTTGGAACAGCAGTGTAAAACTACATATTAGATTTTAAGAAGGAAGAATTTATATTTGGGTGAGATATCTTCCATATAACAGAACCAAATGATTCTGCTAACAGTTAGCCAGCCTAGAATATCAGCAGCTGCAAACAATTTAAACTGTAGTCTATGCAGTTACATTTACATCCATCCTTTCTATAACAAACTATTACCTCCAAATATTCCTCCTCTTCCTATAATTTATCTTATCCTGACCTATTTCTTCCTCACGTTACACTACTCTACTCTTCTTTTACAAAAGTGAACAGATATCAACCACAGATTATGTTTTGTTTATCCTAGTTTCTTCTTTTCCTGCTAACTGTAAGTCATTTTCACAATTAGCTATCACTGGACTAGTCCTTCACTATTTATTGAACACCTGTTTGTTGCAACCACATTGAAATTTCAGCCAACTCTATCTGATTAGTATCCAGTGTATAAGTATCTTATATAATTACATCTATGTTATGTGTTTTACCATTGTATAAAAATGTTATAATGGCAATTTTTATATTATGTTTTTATCTATTGTTTTATGTATTGTTTACTATGTGGAAATTTTCTCTCCAGGCCTCCACTGAAAATGGGTCCTGCCCAGTCGGACTTTCCCGGTAAACAAATATAAAATAAATAAATAAATAAATAAATAAAATTAATTTAAGGGATGTGGGGACTGAGAAGCATCAACAACTTTACCACTGCCCTTGCTACTTAGTAGCCAATGGTATTTATTGTATTTGTCAAGCCAATAACCCCACTAGGCAGAGTTCCTACTTTTCAGGGATAACCCAGGAATGCTGAGTCACACCGTAAGCAAATAGAGACTGTGAGACTCAAACCAAGGGATTCAAGGGAATGAAGCTCATTTGTAGCTTTTTACCTTAACCCTATTTAATAACTACCAGGCTCATAATCATTATTAATAGCAAAAAAACTTGGCAAAGACCAGCCACAGAAACAAGCTCCTCCAAATATTTAAAGCTTATTTATGAACGTTAAGCCCTTTCATCCTCAAAATATTGAGACTTCATCAGAACTAAGTTATATACATTCCTACTCACTTATAAATGTTTCAAAATTGTCAAAACACCCTATCAAAACTAATTTAACTAATCAACCAATAAACCAGTCATTTAATTTGTAACATACCAACCAAAATCAAAGGCAAAATTTGTAAACACAGATAATAAAAATGTACTTATTAACTAAATGTTGTTGTTTGTCTTTCGGCTTTTCCTGGTTAGGGGTCGCCACAGCAGAACTCCGGTCCGCTAGTGATTGGCAGTTGTTTTTTATGGTGTCGAGTTGCCAGCCCGATGCCCAACCTTCAACGAAGGCACGCCCATTTATCGCATGTCTTTCGAATGCCCTCGACCGCGGGGAGGACATGCAGACTCCACACAGAAGGCACTCCCAACCCAAGCTGAGAATCGAACGGGAGAACCTCTTGCTGTGAGGCAACAATGCTACCACTGCACCACCAAACTAAATACGGGCTACAAAGAAGTTCTCAGCTATACTCAGCCAAAACATTTCGACATCTTTAAAACTGAATTAAAAAGTATATATGCTGTTCAAAACTTATTTTAAAATGTATATTACATGTATAATCCTGTGTATAATAATTCATGCTATTAAAACGTTGTTCCTATTATAAATAATGTATATAGTAGTTGCAGTGTCAATCAAATTAAATCAGAGCATTAAAGTTAAAATGGAGGCAGGGGAACACCACTGTAGTACAACTTAGTTGCTCTAAGTTTTAATGCACTAGAAATGGATATAGCATAATTTCACCTGGGTCTTTCACCAGCATTCAAACATAGTTGCCACAGTAACTGTCTGTATTCTACAACATAACCCCATCACCCCTGGGGTTCCAAACCACATTTTCTTGTACAAAGAAATAAAATTTCTTGTTCTCACCAAATACGGTCTTGTGTACATACAATGTATATGTCTCATTTTCTTGCCTATACATCATAGAGGTGTTCATAAATACTCTTTCGGAGTAAGTGCTCTGTCTTACCAACATAATAGGAAAAGCAAAAAACACACAATGCCAAATATACTGTTCTAGTAGTGTTACAATTAAAACTCTGCTTAAAATAGAAAGTGTACTGTCACCTTCTTCAAGGTGACAGTTCTGGATACAGCTGATTGGTAAGCCCAGCACACACTACAGTTCCTGGATCAACCAATATTTTTAAGTACTTTTTTATTAATACTTGGAAACCTGTAGGTTAATATAAATGCAATTACACATTTACAATCCATTTTATGCAGCAACATTCTTAAACTAGCAAGTAATTTCTAGAAAGCCAAAATATCTGTAACAAAATACATTAAATAAGCATCCATTCATGTAATCAATGTATAGAAACAATGTGGATGGACACTATATACCTAACTAATTTTCTTAAACTGAACTCTTCTGCACTCTAACCTCATGTTAACAGCATACTCTCTGATGCCATTAGAAGATGACACTTTATTTCTATATCCATCTTCCATGCTTTTCGATTCCTTTCTAAGATCAGTTGTCCCGCCATATATATCATGTGCATCCCCCAAGCTCCCAGATAACTCCTAAAGCATCTGTGCAGTGAGGGATAAAGTTAGCCTAATTGATTCTCCATAGCATTTTAATATTGCAGTTCAACTACTCCCATCAGATTGATTATGTTTCTATTTTTTCCTTTGTTACTAGCCACCTTTCCCTTACACTTGTTTATAACTATACAGTTATAATCCACCTTCCAGTTTACTGGCTCCCTGCCAGTTGCTCCAGCTCTTGCTCTTTCACCTTTAAGTGCCTACCATCACCCTTCCCATCTCTGTGCTACTTCTTTCATTGCTTTCCTCCAACTCACTCACTTTCTTACCCCTTGATCTAATACCTTGCTATTTCTTTCTTCAGCCAACCCCATTAACACTAAGACTTTCAATGCTTTTCTTCTCTCTCACTCCTTTTCCAAAGGAATCCAAAGAGAGAAAAAACACTAATCTCCATTTTTCTTAATTTCATTTATTTTCTGATACATATGTAATGTTCTATCACTCACCCTGATTTCCAAACAGCACCTCATATATCGAGGTTGCCTACCTCCTGCTCCTCACATGTCCAACAAACTGCATTATTGTGCCATCTCAGTGCCTATATTCTCATCGAACAATATCACACCTGGAGCAGAGGTATACTTAAATTGTATACAGACCCTCTTCTCATTAAACCATTGATAATTGAAACTCTGTTCCAGATCTTGTTTTCATTCCATATTATATTCTGCCAAACTTGCCTCTTTTTTAATTCAGACATAGCCCTCTATTAATGCATTATTCTTACATATAATCTGTTTTATCTGTATTCCCTGACCCCGTCATCTTCTCAGAACTCCTACTTCCATCATTTCTACCATTTGATGCACCAAACACTTCCGTGTCTGGACCCTAACCTTTTCTACCATCACCTGAAACTCCACAGTCCTGTCACCCTACTCTCTAACAACACAACTGACATATTGTGTAGCTCCCTTTTCTCTCCACTTTAGTCAGCTCTTTTTTATGTCCTCATTGCCAGCCTGCCTGAAAATCTCTACAGATCCTACCACCTGTCTCACCTCCACCACAAGTAGGTCCATCTGACACCTAACTAGCTTCTGAGCCTCATCTAGTTCAACTTTATCACAAAAAGATTTGTAATCTATTATTTTCTTCAACATTCTAGGTGTCTAAGTTGCTCAATCTCTTTCACCTTAGTTTCTGAGCCACATTCACTGCTGTCACACTTTCTAAATTAAGGTGCTCCTCACCCTCTTCTTTTCTTTCATTCTAATGCTGACTTTACCTGTCTATCTCCATTTTCCATTCTATAGAATCCTATAACATACTCTGAATTCTCTGTAATATTCTATCCTGGAGGCCAAGCTGTATATGTCTCAGGAAAAAGAGATCCATGGATAACTGGCAGAACCTAATGCACTCTGCTACACTATTTCAGAGATTCATTTTACAGTATGGCATGAATGGAGACTAATCTATGCATTAGGATTGCGGTGTAGAGCAGTTTAGGATATACTTGCCCTATTCAGCTTACTTTACTCATATGTAAGGCAATACAGCTCCACCTAGTGGCAAAAGGGGTACAGAGCTAGAGAGGGAGAAGAAGGGGAAACTAACAGCTGTTGTCCCTGTGCACAATGCCACTTCAATCTTAGAGGAAAAAATGTAGTGTTTAAGTATGCAATAAGAGAAGGATCTTCTTAGGGAAAAACATTAATTTCTCTGCTTAAGTGTTCTGTCCTGTAATCTTTATTCTGTAGGTCCCATGGACACGCATGGAGGGAGATATCAGGAAGATTTGTTTGGAAAAGCTGGAGGGAGGGGAACACTCATGAAGTGAATTTAGTTAATAGGGAGATTTTGTAAGCGAGAGAGATGCAAGAATATATAATTCATTTTTATTTCAAGCTGTTTTGAGTGCCTCAGCCTTTCAGCTTGTTTGCAGGCAATACATACTGAAAAATCTTGCATAAAAAGTCATCGGCATTCAGAAGCCATGTAGCTGAAACAGTGACATGTCCTTAAGAGTCATTTGCATATAGGCCATAGGCCTCCATTACAGGAGGTGTTAAGGTATTACACAGTGAAGATTCTAGCTTGAATGGGTGTTTCTTGTAGTTTTTGTTAATGATTTGTCTGTGTGACTTTTTGCCATTTGGAGTGGATGTTATTAGGGATTTTCTGCAGTCATACTAATGTTTATGGAAATCAGGCTTTTCTTTAAGCTATGTTTTTCCAAAAGA